>NW_020447741.1:1388497-1549112 GCF_003343035.1 Apteryx rowi
CCGCCGCGCCGCCGGGGCCGCGCCGCCGGGGAAGCCTCGTCCCGCCGAGCGGGGCTGCCGCGGGGAGGCGACGCGCTGCTGGGGGGCGGGGGGTCCCGAAACGGTGCGCGCCTGGCGGTGACCCCGCTGTGCGAACCGCAGCCTCCGCGCCCGCAGCAGCCGTTCGCGGCGGGGCGCAGGGAGCTCAAAGTTTCGCTCCCGCTGGAAATGCGCACACGCGTCTGTTCCCGCCTCAGAGCCTCCTTTTTCTTATTGCAACCTCTATTCTTTTTTTTTAGTAGTAGTACTTGTCTGGAATACGTGCCACCGTTTTCCCTCTTCCGATGCGGGATTTGGTCCATCATTCTGCCTATTTTCTAGGCAGCATGCTGGAAACAAAAAGTAAACTGTTCAGAGAGCCAGATCCACAGCCTGTGAAGTAAATGGAAGTCTTTCCATTGATGCCTATGGATTGTGGATCAGACCCAAGGCACAAGGTGCAGCAGACACATGGTGCCAGCAGTGTTTTGCTAGCTCCTTAAGTAAGCGCTTTATCTGGAGGCACTTCTTGTTTCATGGGTTGTTCCTTGCCGCTGGGTATTCTTTTGCCTTTTAATAAACTCATCCCCAAAGAATAACTTCACCTGCATAAATAGCTAAGACTTTGAGCTAAGAATGTGCAATCATGTAAAAATGCGCAAATGCAGGTGGATTAATTGCTCCATGGATACAAAGTAATAATCTTCCTTCACTTTTCCAACGGCATATCAAAAGCTGGGGGGCAAGTGGGGTGGAGAAAAGCAGAGAAGAAAGCGGAGGAAATGTCTGCGCTTTCCAAGCCCACATCATTTGCCACTCCCACATTCCCCATTCGCCACACTCCTTTCTTGTTTCTCCCTTGGAGAAATAGGTAGACTTCGAGTCACGTGTTATTGCAAGGGTTTATAAGGGTAATTGAGCATAGACTGCTGTAGAAAAATCCCTCCCAAAACTAACTAGCTTGGAGAAACTGGAGATATTCCAAGAGAAAGTTGTCTTAGCTGTGTGTCCTACTGTTTCCTTGCACCTGGATTGGATCTGTGGCTTTTTGAGCCCCTTTTGTGCTGTGTAAGGGAGTCCCACCTTGCCTGTTAAAATGCCTGCTGGTGGTTTACCACTAATCTTCTCCCGGTCCTGTAGCTCCCAAAACTTTTAGTACAGTGACAACCCTCTAATTGCGCTGTGGATCACCAGCACAGCAATGTGAAACAGATACGCTTGTACACTTGACTCAGAGGCATGTTTCTGCAAACCATTGCCTGTGGCCGTGTGAGCCAGGAGTGACCCACAGACCATGATCTGGGGACTGCAGTTTTGCTCCTCAGCTTTTTAATCGCTGGTGGTAATGCACTCAGCTGTACCCGCTTAGTGTTCAAGAGGCTGGATTCTCCCTAGCCTTCTCCTTACTGAGCAAGTTTATCAATCTGTTTAGGAGTCCTGTGTTATCTTTCCAGATTCCCAAGGATCCTCCGTGTTTTTCCTTACCTGCAGTCTTTGATCCTGCGCTACTGTATCATCTTAGGTCTGTTCTGGAAGGGATGCTGAGTTCTCATCTCTATCACTGCTTAAGTGGATCTTTCCTCTTGCTGTCATTGTTTTCCCTTGCCCCTGTTTGCATCTCTCTCAGCTTTTCCTTCCACAATCTCCACTTTTTTTCTTTTTTAAAGAGAACTATGCGAAGCTTAAGAGAGAAAGATGATTATCGTTCTTGTTTACAGCCCAGAAATCCAGCACTGCACAGGTTCCACTCTGCTGGTGTGCAAATAGACTGAATTGGTAGCAGAAGTCAATGACAAGGGGAATCACCTGACTAAACCTTCCTGGAGTGCTGAGATAGTCTCTGTTGTAGCATCCAGGTTCCGGTTTGTGCTTTTGAAGGAGAGATTTCAGGTATGCCCATAGCTTTGCTGACTACTGTGACGCTGCAAATGTGCAGTCTAGGGCAGAGTTTGGCTCCTGCTCAGTAGATTTGTTTCTAGTCTGGAAAATGTATATATATTTTTGAACATCAAAAATGGGCAACAKCTGAAGGGGCAGGAGGGACCCGGGGAGGCAGCTGACACACAGAGGTGGTATTGGAGCATTTGCGGCTCATCTCGATGAAAAGGCATCATACAAACTCTGTTTGCTAGGTTCGCTCTTCCCTGCACAAAAGATAAATCATAGACATGCACATTGCTGGCATGAGCCCAAGAACGGAGAGTTCAAGCAGACCTGCTGCTGCTGCTCTCTTAATGGAGAGGAAGGAGCCAAATGCCCTGCAYGCAGCCTGCCCTTACCAGCGCAGTGCGGGGAGCAGAGCCCAGCAATCACGGCAATTGCCCTGAGACAGACATTAGCTCACCTGAAGGAGGATGCACAGAAGCAGAGAGGAAAATCAGATTTTTTTTTTTGACTTTAAAAAACTGTACATCTGCTGTCTCTCCTCCCACCCTTTCACTCTCCCTGCAGCAGGTTTGAAACTGAGTTTGTGTTGTTTGAAAGACTAGTCTTCTGTGCTTAGACACGTAAGTTATGTTGTAACATGAAACCATTTTCTATTACAGTATCACACAGGACAGGCTGCATTATACTGTTGTTTTTATTTAGTTTTCAGAGCCTATTGTGAACATGTAATCAGAGCTTCCTGCCTTTTTTGTTTGTGTTAGCAGTTTGTATAATTGCATACTAGTTTATATTTAACAAGGTTATCATTAATGTGGTTTGGGTTTGTGCTGTATTGGTATTCATGAGAAATAAACGGTACAAAAAAGAACATGGAGCTTCTAGCTGTTTGGAGGCTGGTATGTAATTATATGTATATGGAAAAAAAAGCTTGTTCAAAAGCTGGCTTGTTGATGCCAAAGGCATCTTAGTCTAGTGCTGAAGATGTTCACTTTGGTTGTATGGTGAGTGGGTGGCTAAGGACACTAGACTGCTGGGAACTACGGCCGGATTCTGCTATGCTTTTCTTCATGCCAAATTGTACCTCACTTTGATAGCTCCATCTAAATTAGCAAGGACCTCCATGGCATACAGGTATAGCTGAACAGCTTTAAAATCATTACAGAGCCTGGACTTAGGGAGGTAATGATCCCATGTACTAGTTTTTATTTATGCCTAGTGTTTTTCTTTTTTTTTGCCATGGTCTTCTGAGAAAAATATTGCTGCTTCCATGCATGAAGTTTCCTATTCTATGTAAAATCTTTTCCAGTGGCCCAGGCTGTCCAAAGCAAGCACAGGCTTTTTTGGCTTTTATTAAAGAAATAAATTAATTGCTGGTAGCGTTGACTGAATTTGATTTGGCGCTTAGACATCACTTCCAGTTGTGTTTGTTCATGTCACTGTCAGGCTTAAGGGCAGATGTGAAGGAAAATTCCTTCTCGGAGCAGCTGTTTTGGGGAAGGTGGTAGAAAGGAATATATGCTGAGTAATTACTGGGGGGGAATGTTCCCATTTAAAGGACTTTTTAAGTTATTATGGTTCAAGTGGATTTATATGAAAAACTTATTGATCTACAGAACAAATCTCATTTCCTAAGTAATTTTAAAATTAATTTATGATTACTAACACTTGTAAAGATTCAATTGATTTGTACCCATTAGAAATTCTTTGTGCTATTTGCCTTCCATCCCATTCAGTTTTGATAATGCAGAGGGGAAGCAGCTTCCTCATTCAGGTTTCCATTCACTGCCACAGTGCTTTGGTGTGTAAGTACCCAAACTGTTATTGGAAATATGAAAGCATTTTGATGTTTTAAATGGCTAATACTATTTGTTGTGCACAGACAGAACTACATTTTGGCCTAAGTATTCATCTTCTAGAGATAGAGTGAAGAGGGATACTGGAATTTTAGACTTGCACAGCTTTTGAGTGGTCAGCTCACAAAGTGTGATCYGTTGTTAATGCTGCAGGAAGCCTCCAGGATGTTGTTGAAGAGCCGAATCCGGCAGTTTAGTTTGGTGTGACAGGGCTGAAAGGTCAGAGCCCAGTCCTCAGCAGCCTCAGGCAGGCAGAGAGCGCAGGCTTAGCGCACAATCCCTGCACACCACAAAAAATTCCTCCAAACTTAACACTTCAGAGACAAAAGAAGAGTCTCTCAGAAACGAGCRTGTTACAGGCAGAGTCCCGAAAGAGGAGCAAAACCAAAAAAAAGGGCACTGTCCTCCCTTTAGGGTCATTCCAACATCAGGAGTTTGCTTGATAGCTGCTGGAAATGCATTAGACCTTTTGTGTCTGAGGGTTTATTATTCACTGGACCTAAAGCTCTTCAGGCAGGCAGAGTTTTAGAATTATGTATACGAGAGTAGTGTGAAAACAGCGATTTAATGGTCTGAGAAGTGAATGGAAAGTGCACATGCTGAACTAGGCCTTTTCATAGATGTGTGACCCTGTCCACCACTGATCATTGCTGCCTCTAAAGAGGATGCTCTGGTGACTTCTGTCATCATTTTGGAAAGCTAAATGGCCTTCCTGTACCCACCCTGAAGAAGGGATGTTCAAGAACAAGATTAAGACTCAAATAGCTAGGGTGGTGTAGGTGGATGCACCGGTGTCCTGGGGCCTCTCTTTGGGTAGGTCACAGCTGAGTTTCAGTGATACAAGGCCTTCATAGGTCCTGTAGCCTGCTGTTCCCAGAGGGCTACCTCAGGAGAGGACTTGCTGTCCCTGCGCACACAAGCTTGCATTCAGGAGTCCTAGGAAGGACACCGGACCCTACTCTTTTTAGCATATCCTGTGGCCCACCCTGAAAGGCTGGGACCTTGTGGTTGCTGAGAGCAGTGCAGTCACTGACTGACAGTGGGCTTAGGAGAGGTCAGGTCTCCCCTTCCCTCCCTCCCCTGTAAAGCCTCTCCTGTATACCTTGCAGCTTGGTCACTTGGTTAAATTACATCTGCAAAGGGCTTTGGTAGCCTTTGGCTGACGGGTTGTAGGTAGGAGGAAGACAAAATGAACCATTCTTTTGGTATTGTTCAGATAGGTTCCTCAAACGAGACACATTAACCCCATCACCTAAACTTCAGCAGCAGTGAAACCTGGATCCTAGTGATTGCCATCTGAGCCCCTTTGCCCCATTCCCCTACCTCGTGGGTAGTTCTGCATCTCTTACAGCAGCCAGAGATGCCAGTCAGGAGATGATGGCCTGAGGCTGTGTCTGCTTTTTGAGCTGTGCATGTGCTGAGCATGGCAGCTCTATGTCCACGCTGACTGGCATCCATCACCATTGATCTCTGCCTTCCTTTTTTCTTGTTCAGGGCGCAAATTTGAGCCTCTCAGTTCCGTTAAAGTGGTAGAAACATAGTCATTTTTCAGATGTTAGCTGAAGTTGACCAATGGTTCAGAGGTTACTGGAGTAGAGTGCTAAGACGTTGCACAAACAGATAGACAGCACAGTCCCATCAGCCTTGTTTCCTTAATAAACAAAGCTTAAAAAAAGAAACCCTACAGAAGTTTGCTCTGGCAAATTCCAGGGCTTCATTATATTACTTACCAAGCATCATTGTCAGATAAAAATGATAATCTTCTGACAAGAGAAAAAAAACTTAAAATGGTTGCTTGCTGTCAATTTTGAAGATGATCTGGGACAGTGTAGTGTACACAACTATTACAGAATTAATTAGACATCTCTATAGACCGACACACACTAAGATGGAGCCAGCTATATGGAAGCCTGAGAACTTGGCAGATTTCTAAATCAGACTGCCCTGAAGGCAGATGGAGAAGGCGGCTCTGCCTCTGTGGGTATTCGTTAACTTCTGTGAGAAAACCTGACCTGGTAACATGTGAAGAGTTGTATTTGTGTTGGATCCCTTCACTGTCTGCCAGTTAAAAGCATTTTGGCTCCAACCCCAACTCTGGAAACTCTACGGGCATATACTGTGCAGCTGCTTGGGCTGCATACAGTATACTCATTAGATATCGGGAGAATGGAGGAATGAGACATTTCGGCAGGTTTGCTTGTGTAGCTGCTGCCTGGTACTTCCATTCCCATTAGTAGATCTTTTTTATCCTCCTCCTACTAGCAAAGCTCTTGGACAGGTGGTCAGCCTGGCCCTTCTTGTTATGAGCTGCACGACTTTTCTGCTGCACAGTACTTCTGCAAGTGTCTTGAAATGATGAAGACTGTTAGCAACCACGTGACTAGCCAGCCCTCCAGACCATTGCAAAAACATAGTTTGGTGATAGATAGATATGATATGTTATGATAGATTGTAGTTTGATGATAACTGCTGGATAGCAAGTATGCTTTAATCAGTGATTGGGGATATAGCTTTAGCTTAAAACAGTTCAAAACAGCTAAAATATAAATGAAATTCCCAAGTGTTCTCTCTAAAAGAAAAAAAGAAAATCTCCAGTACTTTTATGGCTACCTTGTTTTAAGGAAATCAGTACTAGGTGGGCTATCTTGAGGTCCTGCCAGTGGAAAGTTCGATGCGAGGGAAAGACAAGAAGCATGAATAGTGATTCAGCAACAAATCTCAATTTATTTTTCTCTATTTCAGCTGTTGGTAGACTCACAGGAAAATTTTACACTGCATGTACATAAATGCTTCTCTTCAGAATTTAACCTGAAAATATAGAAGCTTAGTTTTTGGTATTACAACTTCTTCTGTACATTGACACTTCTCCAGACACCAAGCGATCCCATGAGAAATCGGATTCTGTTTCAGCAGTGCAAATATCCACRGGACTCACCCCTGGACATATGCTAAGACTTCCAAGGACAGAATTGGTCCTTTCTCACAAATGCTGCTGTACGTGCAGATTTGCYGTTGATTACTGTGGGACTGCCACAAGATATTAGGCTTAGCAATGCAGCAGGTGCAGTCGGATGCAGAGAGCTGGCTGTTTTAACAATCCAACTGGAAAAAAAAAAAAAACTGGCCAATTTGCCATAGGAAGTGTTATTCCTCGAAAAATGCAAATTACATGTATTTGGCATATGGAAAGTGTGTATCTGCCTGCCTGCAGTTTACAAATAACACAGTGAGAAATTTGAAGAATGATCTTTGATTTCGTAAGAGGAGCTTAGCAGAAGTTTTATTTGTGCAATAGTAGGGTAAAGAACTCGGCAAATCAGTTAAGAGAAGAAAATTTCACTGCTATTTAGAGAAAACATGATGTGCTAGTGGAAAGAAGACTTTTAGGAATTGCGCTGGCACATGTCTTTGGGTTTGCTTTTCAGGCTGCAATATGCAGATTTAGAAGAGTACATATTTAAGGAACTGTGAGGTTCATTTACAGTGGCTACTGTGTTATATTTGTAGCAGCTGCTTTCCTGTCATGAATGGTAAATGTATTTTCTGTTCTAATGATGTGCTTCAGAATCAACATTGCTTGGAGCAGTTACATTTCAGAGTTTTTGCCTGAGGAAGATTTTCTATTGTGGAGAATTGAGAAGTGAATGAAAAATTAAACAGAGGCTAGTTACCCTTCTGTAAGAAGTTTCTTTAAAAAACAAAAAATAACAAAAACCCCAAACCCTTCCACCCTATGCATGGACATAAAGGACAAGCACATGTTCTTAGCAATCTTCCACATTGTTACAAATTAGGCTAGTAATTTTGTGAAATTGAGATTTGTGGGAAAAAATGATTCATTCACCACAATATAAATGTGTTTCCCTTTGCTTGTCTTGGATGGCAAAAGAAGATACATCCTTTCTGACTCAGGATCCTGCAAAGCCCAAAGTATGCATTTACATATACATGAAATTACTCAGTTGAATCAGAGTCAATGTATAAAGTTATGCTTGTAGAGTAAATTTTTGTGATACCAGGGATTTTATTGTATAATATCAGTAGGATAAAAAATAGAAAGCTAGATAGCTTTATTGATAACAAATGTTCAAACAAAAATTGATTGCATTTTTGGTGCTCATACAGGTCTGTAGAACTGCAGTTCTTGGTAAATATGAGTACTGCATCAAGGAATACCAACCCGTAGGCGCTGTTGCTGCGTCCCCGGGTGTTGAGCTTGTGCCTTGTTTGCAGCCTGCTCGGGGCTGCGCCGGGTGGCCCAGCTTTGTGCGTCTCAGCGGCGCTGCAGGGCTAGGACCTTCCTTGCCTTTTCCTCCTGCAGCAAGGAGAGACTGGCAATAGGCCTTTCTCTGTCCTCTCCCCTCCATGCGGCACTGTTGCTTGCTCTTTTCCGAATGGAGAAAGAGCCGCTGTGGGTACAGGTCAGCAAATCCCAGTAAGGAGAATGGGTGGGGAAACGTGCCGGAGGTTCCAGTGTTCCCAGCACCGTCTGCGTCTGAAGGGTCAACTGAGGTGCAAGTCCGAGGGTAGGTCCCAGCCCTCCGACAAGACTGGATCAGGTGGTGACTAAAACCACAAAGGAAGAGAGGGAAGTGAGAGACCTGTCTCCCCAGGCTGAGCGGTCCCCATGTCCGGCAGGAGGGATACATGCTGGTATTGTGACGTGGATTTTAATTTCAGAGTGGTGAAAGAGTAAGCTGTTATTACCATCACTTTTCTATGGAGACAGCTCATAACACCTGAGCAGCCTGTTCCCACTCTGGCTGTTAGCAAAGAGATGGATTGTAACCCCGGTGTGGTGGTGTGCTCTTTGAAGGATGCGAGCAGCACAGCTTTGCAGGCCTACTTCAGAGGTGGATCTGCTGACTTTTAGTTTCAMAGGTCCATGGTGCTGGAGCAGGGAAGAGCAGAGCCTCACCATCCCAAGGACCCTGGGAGAAGTTCGGCACTCGGAAAGGACCGTTCTGCGACTGCCACCTGCAGGGTCCTCTGGTTTTGCCCAATACCCCCAGCACAGTTGGGCACGGAGAAGGGGGAGCCGAGAGATGCATCTCGCATAAGTCCCTCTGTCTTTAGGCCTGCTTGGGCGCCGTACAAACACGTGTATGGAGAGAGCAGGTCTAATGCTTTCTGCGTACATACACAAATATCTACAGTTCAAGGATATATCATTATTCTTCATTCATGCTCACATGGGCTAGGAATCTGCTCTTCACACCCCACTTTACACAGGCTATCTAAAGAGTATAGCATGACATCTAGCTTCTACTTTATGTTCGTTCTTGGTCTGAAACATGTCTTGAAAACATCTTTTTTTTTTTTTTTTTTTTTTTTTTTTTTTTTTTTTTTTTTTTTTTTTTTTTTTTTTTTTTTTTTTTTTTTTTTTTTTTTTGTAAATTTTTTTTTTTTTTTTTTTTTTTTTTTTTTTTTTTTTTTATTTTTTTTTTTTTTTTTTTTTTTTTTTTTTTTTTTTTTACTCACTGGCTTTATTCCCTGTGTCTTGTTGGTCATATACATCTACAGGCAAAAGGTGTCTTTTTTTTTTTCCTTTTCATGTTGCTTCTGCACTTGAGTTAGTCCCTGCAGATCCAACAAAAGTGGAGATTCACTTCCTCATTTTTCAGTTTAGTTTTCAGTCAGTTACAGCCCRACAAATGCAGGGTGACAAAAGAAGGGGTGTGTGGGGCTCACATGGCGGGAAGTCAGGTCCTGGTTAGGTGACAGAGTGCTAGGTGAAGAGGAGCGCTCCATTTTGATGCCTTGGGCTTAGACTGAATTGTGCAGACCTGGGTGTTACAAGCAAACGACATAGTTCTCTGAATTTCTATAAGCGAATGGTACAGTTTCTTAATTAAGCACAGTAAAATACTGAGGTGTTTTTCAGATAAGCTGAAGAGGGAAAAAAAACAGCTTTCAGATGTTACAGTGCAAAGTGCAGCTTAATTGGCTGGGTAGATAAGTCTAGAGCAGGTGCTGCGGCGTGTTACGTAAAAAGGCGTATGAATCTCAGTCTGCTATTAATAGTCTTGTAAGAATGTTCTTTAAAATACAAAGGTGTAATTACGTTTTCTGAAAGGCACTTCACATAACCTCTTGTCTTCAATTCTTTATATATCTTAGGCACCTCCTTAGTTTTCTGAAGCTATTTTCTTAATTAAAGCAAAACTGGGTTTGATTTTTAAGTGGTATCAGTTACCATTTCGTAGAATGCTATCTTTTAACAATAACCTAATAGAGAAGAAGCCACAGCTAGGAGTTCGTTGCTTAAAAACACAGAATTGTTTATAAAAGAGCACAAAGTAGTACTGTTAAGTACCTCTGTAATGACCTTTCTCTGAGATTTGCAAAATCCGTATTTTTCTGTGTGCATGACTTGCCTCAAGATTAAATGCTTTTATATTTTAGAAGCCACTCCAGGTACTGCAGAACTCCTGAGTAGCCTCACGAATAGCAAGTGTCTATGCACATTTGTTTTAAGGAACATATTTCATTGTCAAATGGTTTTTGCTTCTGTTTGTTTTAAAGAGATTATTATAAATATTGGTTTCTTGTTTACTCAGTAGTTTCCTTATTGATATAAGACTTTTCAAATCAAAGATACTCCTAGGGTGTAGCAGGGCGAAGAGTTTGAGCAAATGCATTTGAAAGTAAAAAATACAAATTTTGTATAAATTTGGCTGCACCCTTAAATAGGTACTTTGAAGTACAGCAGTAGTTTTTGCTGCTAGCGTTATGCTTTGCATAAAGGTTGAATGCATGATGGAAACAGGTGTTTTCTCCCAGTGAGTTTGTGAGCACACACGCTTTTTCTCCTAGAAGGAAGTAGCCTTGCAGCAACAGTGATGAACTGTTACAGTGCGGTACTGATGCCGTGCTCAGGGCTGTACAAAACGCTGTTGCTCTTCCATATCGCTTACGAGCTCAGCCCCAACCCCACAAACTGCCTTGTGCAGCAGGACCTCACAAAGATGGGGATTATAATTGGAATTTACTACTTTGGGAAGGGGGGTGAGGAGGAATGGAAGAGAYGGGGCTGGAGTGAAGGAGGGCTCATGAGCCATTGTGTGATTGCAAAGGTGAAGACACCCAAAAATGAACAGGCTCTGAATTACAGGATTGCTCAGGTACAAATGGGAACATAATTAGGCCTGTCTTTTCTATTTTAAGTTGCACAGGTARTATTTCTGACCTCGCAAGCAGTCACATATCTTGACTATCTGAGAGGATAAATGAACGTGGTATCAGTGCGTGAGGATGGCATGGTCCTTCATACAACAGCCAGTTGTCTTGCAATTGTTGCAGTTCTCTGCTTTGTACAATCCCCAGGAAYGTTTCAGCGTGGTCTTGTTTTGTTTCTCATTTCACTTCCATATGCTAGAAGAAGTGCAGCTTTTGAGAGGCTCTTGACCCTCACATCCACTTTTCCAAGATGCGAGGTTATGGTAATGAAGACTTGACTTCACTTCTGCAGTGTTTTTTTTCTGAATTAGACATCTAACTCGTGTTATTCAGGCTAAAGATAGCAGAGCAGTAGAGCAATTTAAGCTGGGATTTTTGAAGGAGCCTGTGAACCCTGAATTTGAGGAATGCTCTTCAGCGCCTTTGAAAATCTCACCTTGAAAAAACAGCACATGCTTTTCCTTTCAGGTTTTTCACA
The DNA here is from genome assembly GCF_003343035.1 of Apteryx rowi. Classification (NCBI taxonomy): domain Eukaryota; kingdom Metazoa; phylum Chordata; class Aves; order Apterygiformes; family Apterygidae; genus Apteryx; species Apteryx rowi. Next base: position 1,399,913 of record NW_020447741.1, read on the forward strand.
GATTTACTTATTTGCTTTTGCTTATTATAATTTTGCTTATAGCATTCTCCAGACCTGCTCCTGTTTATATACTTGTCCTCCCTGTCATTTTGTGGGGGAGTAGTTGGTGTTGTTGAGTACTATAATTATGATCCTGTTTTTACTGAAGCTAACAGCACTTCTGGTTAAATCAGTGGGTACGAGAGCGTGTTGTGCTGTCACATCAATAGAAATGGACAGAAATGCTGTTCATAAAACTTGACATGTGACTTTTGAGGCCACCAAACTACTAGTCCTTTACATCTTAGACTGTGGAGGTATGTGGGCCCTAAGAAGCAGGAAATGGAGGTGTAGATTGTGCTTCTCTAAACAAATGCAGCCGAAATTCTCCGTTGTTTGCTTTTCAAGTTGTTATTTCCACACATTCCAAATGAGAGCAAAACTGAAATGAAAACACATCTGAAAGACTAGCTCAACTCCCCATGTGATGGGCTTGTGCCTTGCTGTGAGGTGACAGCGTCAGTCCCACTGGGCTGCACTTTCTTGCGTTGCACAAGCTGTTTAAATATACAATGCGCTGAAACTAAGCTAAACAAGAACCATCGGAGATATAAATTATTTAAACCTGCAGCCTTTGCAAGAGGCTCGGGCCTTCTGAAYTGAGAAAGGCCGTGTCTGCCTTAACATGCAGCATGGCCCAACAGGAGCCGATCTGCAAAGCAAAAAGCTTGTTGCCATGACCCAGATGTCCACTCTGTGCACGGTGTGGCCAGATCTAGGCTGGACCTGTGGGCTGAACGTCCAGTAGTGATGGGGCACCAGAGTTGTGCTCTTGCAGTGTGTCATCTGCCTTAGTGCCATCTGAAAGAAATCCCTTGTTTGCACACTGCTCTGCGATGCAAAAAAAGTGTGTGGTGTCTTRGGAAGACTTGCTTCAAAAGCATGCTTCTGATCCAAGCTCATGCACCGGCACAGGTGATAACCCGTTTGGGTTAATTTACTTTTTGTCTTTTTATATAGTTATTTGCATTAACAGAGGTCATTCCTGTCTGTTTGTTGGAGAAGGTAAAACAGAAAAAGCAAAATTGCAGAATTCTGCATTGCATGTTGATGACAGGATGTAGGTTTGATCAATACGGAGGTCTATTGCCATAGCGAACACAGCTCTGCTCTTGTTCCTTATCATCTTTAGAAGAGAACATGTAGTGTGTGAGGAAATAGAAGTTTCAGAGCTTGAGGTCTGGAGAGGAAGGTTTGTTTTTTAAAAAAAAAAAAAAAAAAAAAAAGTATAGCTAATTTCACTTTCAGTGGAAGCCATCAGGCAAAATTTTGTCTCCAACCTTTATGTAGGTAAATATGGCATTAGTCTTCATGTTTAGTCACATACCAGACTTGCAAGGGGGCAACATACCAGTTTCTTGCATATAGTTTGGCAGTTGTGCTGTAACCTTTCTGCCTGCTGCCCTTCTTAGAGTGCAAGTTTGTCTCTCCCCTTTCCTCCAGCCAGATGCGGGCAGAGTTTGGCAAGTACATATATATGTATCTGCTAGCACTGATCCAGCTGCAAAACTATTTCCCTCTCCCCTCCAAGTTAGAGGAGTTCACTATTGCTCAGGTTTGAGGAGGTGAAGGAAGACAGAAGCAAAATAATAAAAAAAAAAAAGCAAATACTTGCATTGTCTTTTTCACTACTGTATGGGGCCTCAGCCCTAATATAGCAGCATTTAGTTTAAACTTCCTTCTTTGCAAAGACTTGCAGTGAGAAAAGAAAATGTTACGTACGGATAGATGGATGGTCAGACATACAGTGGAGGAAGTATATTTCTGGTTTCTTAGCTGGACTGATTCTTTGCGAGATGCTGCTGTTTCTAAAGGAAAGATAAAGTCATATAAATCTTCCGTTTTCCAAATAGCAGTTAGCAGATCACACCCAAGAGAGGAAAGCCTCCACTTTCTCGTTACAACCCTGTCAAAGGTAGTTGAGATGATGGTCTGTTAGTGCTTGCATCTCCCCTTCTACTTGTTGAATTGTGCTGATCGTTTCRCCGCGCTGGGATCAAGGAGCCGGGTTGCCCGTGCTGGAGGTGCAGCCAGTTGCCGTGTGAGCGTGTTTGGCRTGAGGACAGCAGGTACTGCAGAAGGTACTGCTGAGGGGCAGCCCAAACYCCTGCTCCTCTTCCCTTGCCCCCCAAGTCTCTCTTCATCCTTTTARTAAGTTCTTGCTCTCAAAAATCAAGCTTAACTGCAGGCACACAGATTACTTTCCCTTCCTTTTTTCTTCTTGACATTGTCTATTACTGTAGCCTGAAAGTCTCTGCAGAGTCTGTTGGAGTGTTGTAGAGTGACTGGAGCTGTTACTATGAAGGCTTTAAATACACTTTACTTCAAACAGTGCTGTATGTTCACACTATATTTGCCCATATTTGCACAAGCAAGAGTGGTTTATTCTGTATTACTAGCTGTATTTATTCGGTATTAGGTGCAGTTGATAAGTTTTCCAGTTGCTAAAACACCTTTTTTTTTTTCCTGTCTAGAACTGCAGTGGTTTTGCTCCCAAGTTTGGTTTTCAAAAAAATTTTTTTTTCTTAAAATCCTGCAAAGCGCGATATGCTTGTTGTGGCTAGGTACAAAATTGCTTCGGGTAGAAAACACTTGATAGAAAAACCAAAGGAAGGAATTTAGAAAGGCAAACACCTACTTGGTTTTAGGGCCTCTTTCTCCACAACCTACCCCTTCTCTGGCTAGTATAAATCAGAAGTAATTTTTATATGCAGACAAGTTCAGGAGGTTGCTAAGTGTAGTTCATCATTGTATGCTCCAGAACTGCTGTCAGAATACTATTTTCCATGTATTACTTAGCTATCCAGATGCTACTTTATACATAATTTGAAAACTTTAAGTCTTCAAATACGTATGCTAGAAAAGTGTGTGCTTCCTGGGTTCCTACTTGGAGACAGAAGAAAGAGATGTATATTTACAGATAATAAAACTATCTTTTTGGAAGGAATGTTGTTTAATTGCCTGTCTGATACCCTCCTTGGAAGAGTAAGCATTTGCAATAACAGTTTTATGGTCTGTCCCAAAATGATGTAGCTGGTACAAGCACAGGCAGAAGAACTTCAGCTGGTGTTGAACTCGCTGATACAGTATTGTAAATGGGAAATTACGTTGTGTATACATAATCGCATTAGGCAATGTTGTTGTTCAAATCTCTTTTTTTTCCCCCCTCACGACAAAGTTTCTAGGTCTGTGATGAAGCGTTTTGTGACACATTTTTGAATGGGCCTTTTGCCCTGCTTTCAGTTCTTTGATGCAATAAGCTTTACCAGGAAACAAGAATCTCTTTCTTCCCTCTCTGTGTTTATTCAGCTTGGGGCTGTGATGCCACATATGTGGACAGACACACAAGTCAGATGATCTGAGATGTGTGATGTTATAAAGTTAGCTGTTTCACATGGAAATAATTTAAAATCTGTATCAGAATTGTTACTTCTGCATTTAATATCTATGACATTTAAATACTTTTTTTTAAAAGACAGACTTTTGTGTGTGTTTTCTCCCATCCACCTCCCCAAGCCTGTTCTAAAGCAATATCCTCTCTCRGGTTATTTATGCTATACTGAGTGTTATATTTGGTCACATTTTTTTTGAAAGAGATTATTAGTTTGAAACAAAATAAATATTATTAAATAAGCTGTTCTCATTGAAAAATGGCTTTATAAAAACAGAGTGTGACCCTGCAAACACTTGCAGATATGCTCAATCTTACTCTAACAGGTGACTTGCTGCCTTGAGCTTTATTTCCTAACACAGTTAAAATTGGCACTTTCATGGTTAGATTTGAGCAATAGCCCCATCAGCTGAGGCTTAAGCAGAAGTACATCATTAGTCATGCGGATGGTACCTTTGCTAAGAATATTTAAGTGAAGGAGTTTTTGCAGGATCAGATCAAATTATTGGTATTAACTTTTTTCAGTTACTGCTCGTATATTGTAAATCTTAGAGACAGTGACTCCTAATGGTCACCTTTGAGATCTTTCTGTAAAGAAATGTGTATCTAGCTTCTTTAATATTAAAAACTGAATGTATTACAGCTTAGAGAAATATTGGACACTAACTCATTGAAGTTTGTGACAAAAGCTGGCTTATGACCAAAGTGGTATCAGAATTAGATTTTTCCAAGGCATTTATATTCTTTATATAACACTTTATATTCTCCTTTATATACTTAGTATGTTAAAGATGCATGAGGAGCCGCTGTCAAAATTTTTTACGGATGGTTTTCTGTTCAAGTTTTTTGTTCTCTGTCTAATGCTGCGTATAGAGCAAAGACTTTGATGCCTCAAGGTGCCTTGAGGTGATCTGGGGCAATTGAAGGGGTCATGGGCCCCAAAGCAGAGGCTGGCAGAAGCCAACGTGCCCACAATTACAGCAGTTTCTTTCACAACCCGAAGACTGAAATAGCTGCTGGTTCAAGGTAGCACAGAGGTCAGGGACTCTGGCCTCTTAGGATTAGGTTTCAGCTTTCGGAAATGTTCATCTTTCGAGAATGAACGAAGTAGAAGAGCCGTATCCACTGCATCTGTTTTGAGGGACTCAGTTGTTTTGGTTTTTCTTCTTTTCTTTTCTTTCTGCATATGCAAGTGCCTTCAGCAAAATTCGCTAATCATTTTGGAAATGTGGCATGGGCAGGCACATCATGTTCCTGCCTGGGGAAAATGGAGGAGGAAACTAAAAGATACTATAAGCAGTGGCCTAGTGTTTTTTAAGATTTTAGTGCGKTTTTTTTCATGACACTTGGAAGCACTAGCCACATTTCCAAATCGCATGGTCTGATTAAGCATTTTTGCTGTAGAGGAACTAATTCCAATATTGCCAACTTCAAAGTCTTGCAATATGCGTTATAGGCTTTTAGAGTTCCAGGGCTACTGGGATTAGGTGGAGATTCTCAGTCTAATCTTCTTGTGTTACGTCTTTTGGACAAAGTTTCTAACCTTCAAGATCAAGGAAAAAAGGTTTAAAAAGATGCAGCCTGCATACCAGAAGGCAAAAATAAGACTCTTCGAAGATTCACACACATTCATACATTTTTCATATATTTTAGCTTTGTATATGTTATTTAAACAAATAACACAAAGTCAAAGGTGTCTTGTGCCTTCTGGTTTCTGGGAATCGGCAATGAGTACTAGAGAAAGAAGGGATGTATGCATGCACATTTAAAGTCCTTGCATTTATATATTTTTTGGCAGAGGAGTTCCAGTAGAGAAGGCTTTCCAAAAAACACCGAATATCACCGTGCGAATCTGTGGGAGTGGTAGGAGCTCTCTCCGTGACTCTGTTGCTCGTAGTGTCTGCCTTGTGACCACTGGTTGCGGGAAGACGCTTCTCCTGAGAGGGACGTCGGCAAAGGCCGGATGGGCTGGGGCGGCTTGCGTAGCTCCCTGCTATGTGTCGGGCGCCCCCAGCAACTAGGAGCATCTGGGTGAATTGCCTGTGATCTGAAATCTCCCGTAACAGGCCCAGGGTAAGGTAGGGAGTGGGTCTGGATGTGGGGCCCCCAGCCCTCTTTTCATCCTACAACTCTTTTCCTAGTGAAGTCCCACAAAATTTGTAATGCTGGACTTGATCAGGCAGGACTTTCGATTTTCTTTCTTCTTTTCTCTTTCTCTCGTGAGTCCGGGTGTCATCATCTGCTGTGCTGAGAGATGTTCAAATCCCAGCTCGAAGCTTTTTCAAAATTACCTGGTTTGTATGAATGCGAGTTTTGTAGTTGTTTTGTGTAGTCACATTGCAGGGGGTACCCACAAGTACCTCATTTCTGGCCGTTTTTTGAAACTAGTCACAGCACTAACCAGTCTCATAGGTTGCCGTATGTTTATGTCTTTAATCCTGTCTTAAGGTATGAAGTTAGTCATGAAGTTTCTGATTAGAATATCTGGGTTTGGATGGCTTAGAATTTTTGACAATAATAGAATTATCGGCAATAATAAAAATACATTAAAAAACAAGAATCAGGACTGCAAAATGGTCACAGCAGATGATGTTGGGATGGGGCACAGAACTGCCCCCCCCTTTTTTTTTGTCTTTTATATTTGTGACCCTTATTTTTAAGAATTTCTCTCCAATTGTTGCTGTAGTCTGTGACTTGAAATAAGGTCATGTCTCCTCCCATACACTCATTCACACCTTCCCCTTGAAATTAGCCAGTGGTATCCTCAAGTAAGGATTTCTATCAGACCTCAGCTCTCCAGGCCTGGTAGAACTGGAAAGGGTTATTGGCTGTAATAGCTTGGGAGATTTGTAATACTGAATTTCATTTCATTTTTCTTTAAATATATGTGCATGGTTTGTCAAATTATTTGCCCATGCAGCCGGAGCTCAAAATGAGTGTATTTCAGAGATCAAGATAAATATTTTTAAAATTAAAGGCTTGATTCTGTCAAAAGCTTAATGAGCATTTAGCTATTCTCTGGAGTAGTTCACTGGGCTTCAAATGGGAGTTAAAAATAACAAACGCTTAGATGAATGATTTCTCTGTTGAGGACTCTACAGTCCAGATGAAAGCTCTTTCTCCAGTTCTCTAGTTCCCTCACAAACATGAGGGGGACAGGATGTGATATTTATAATCTTAAAGTAGGGTAGTGGTTTTTTCTTTTTGATCTCTTTTTTTCAGGAAGGAAAGAAAAGAAAAGTAGGTCCTGCTTTTGCTATCTGCAAACTTTTCAAACAAAATAAATGCTTGGGAAGGGACAGCAATAGTTTCCTTCTTCCTCCCATTTTCCTCCCAGCTTCCCCTTCCCTCCCCCGTTATTACTACATGCTCAAAATGTTGGAGAGATTTGTGCTCAAGAAGGTTTGGGTGGGTTTGGAGGGTTTGGGGTTTGGGGTTTTTTTTGACTTTGGGTAGATACTAAGTAGATACCAAGTATGGAAAACTCTAGGTGCAGAGGTCAGTGTGATGTGAATCAGGAGCCTGACTGGGGCGTACGAGTTTGCATTGTGGTTCTTAGCTGCTTTCAACTATGTACTTAATGCTAACCTATCAGCAGGACTGCCCTAAAGAGCTGGTCTTTTGGGGATGTTAGCCTTTGTGTTGCCCAGGGAAACCTGTAACTTTATTGACATTAAAAAGTGTTTCTCGACGGTTGTCATGAGAACAGGATAGACAGCCTGGTATTCCCTGTTTCAGAGAATTGGTGCTCTGGTTTGCTCAGAAAATCACCACCCTTTAGCATGAAAACAAGAATTTTTGGTGTGTGTGAAGTGACTTGCATGCTGTTTGCCTGCAAATTAAATGAAGCAGGTTGTACAAACAAACGTCAGGTTGGTCTGCTCGCTCTTCTTTCAGATGCCTGTGGAAAATAACCGCAAGAACTGAATTCAAAGCAACCCCTCACAAGTGGAATAGGATGGTTCAGGAAATACGCTGCAATAGGCTGGATAAATACATAGTTTTAGTGATGGCTTGGTGTACCGTTCCTCAGCCAATTAATCCCTCCTTTCCAGAGCACTGGCTTTTCTCTCCCCTGCCCCCTCCCCGGATAATTTGCTAGAAATCACCGAGTGTGCTTAGGGGCTGCCTGATGCACCGAAACCGGGATCCGAATCCCATTTCAGTCACAGCCCTTCTCTGCCCTGTTCGAGGTGAGGGGGACCGGTGCCAGTATTTGGGAAAYCTCGCCGTTTCCTCTGGTGCGGCACGGGGCCGTCCCAGGGGTGCTGCGGGGAAGCCCCCCTTAAATGCCAAGGGGCTGCACGCTCAGTGTCGCGCTGCAGACAGAGGACCTGGAGGAGAGAGACCTCTCCACCCCCAAGAGTTTCCAACCACTTTGCAAAATGCCTCAAAATTCCTTTTTCTCCTTTCTGCCCCCGCTAGCTCGGCTGATGGAAGTGACAGGATACCTCCTGCTCCCTGCGGAGCTCTTCCTCCAGCAGCTGCAGTCTGTGGCTGGCAGCTGAAAGAACCTCAATGTAATAAAATTGAGGGGTAATAGAGGATGGAGAACAGTATGGCCACGCTCCATATGTTATCTCAAATGTCTAACAGAACTTCTTTAATGGAAGAGATTTCTTCTCCGCTGCCTTTTGTTAGATACAAGTCTAAAAGCAAAAATTGGATAAGTGAATATTAATGAAATCTGTTATTAATTATAGCTGGARCATTCTCTGGGAGAAGGGGGTTACATTTTTGTTGGATTTAAATATAACTTTGCTTATGCAATCCTGTTAAACATTGTTGCAGTATGTCACTAAGAAAGCTCATTATATTTGCTATATAAAGATTATGACTTTGGGGGAGATTAAAGTTTTAGTTGCAGTTGCCATCTTTCTTGCGGTCGTAACAGCAAACTGTTAAATATGGAGAAGAGGAGGAAGCTGTGTGTAAGCCAGGTTTTCCGTTTGCCTGGAAATRCAACCATTAATTCTGTTAAACCAAACCAGAGGAAATTCTGTGAGCATTTTTTCAGGAAGCAAAATTCTTTAGAAGGGTGGCATGTTCCAACAATGTGAACCATTTCTKTCTGAAGATGAGTCTTTTAAATCTTATATATGTAGATGAATATATAGTATAAGAAATAAATTAATTTCAAAGGGAAATGTTGACTTCAAGCAAATCAAAATGCTTCGTTCCCCACAAACCTGACGTTTGCTGATGCTGCTGAAAATACTGGCTAAAATGAAAACAGATTTTTTGGGGGGGGGGGGAACGACACAATTTAGTCAAAACCTTGTACCCAGTGACTAGGAGGTGCCCTCCTAGGTGCCCTCCTTTGATGTAGCCCATGTTCCTGATTGCTGTAGCTGCTTAGCGTTTGCAGCCTAAAGATTTTGCCCTTACAGCTCTGTTGTGCGCTTTTTAAACTTTATTTATTTATTTTAGTATTACAAACCTTAGCACGGCCCTTTGGTCTGCTCAGTCCTGTTCTGTGAGCTACTCTRTTCCAGAACTCTGTTCTATTAACAGAAGCTGCGGCTGGTGTCAGTAAAAGCAAGTTTGCCTTTGCTCACAGTGGTTGTGCACAGGGGCACGGCCGCGGTGTTACTGTTCAGGTACCGTTCTGCGATGCATTTTGTTCACACCAAGCGGCACTTGCTTCAGCAAGTCATCTGCTGACCTCAGTAAGAGTGATGTCTGCAGACTGTTAGCTCTAATTGGACACAAGGCACCTGGTATATCACTGATTAAAAATAAGACACTAGTTAGTGTGCAACTGGTTCAAAACCACTGTATAATGATGGTACATTTGCCATCAGATTAGATCATGAGGCAGCTTACTGCGGCTTGGAAAATTAGGATCAAAAATAGTGCTCTAATTAAAACTTCAGCTTCTGAAAGCTCTTCAGAGAAGAAAGATGTGAAAATGCAGATGTATGGGAGAAATTAAGCAGTCTGGATATGCACGGTTCTTGAATTTAAAGAGAATAATTGATTGAACCACTGTGCTAGCACATTTCTCACAGCCACCTTGTCTTAACAAAATTAAAGGAAACATCAGAACGATCTAGGAATAAATTGCCTTGAATATAATCCGTAATTGGTCGATATATTAACATAGTGAATTTAGTAGTTTCTATGGACATGTGGTTGTTCTACATATGCAAATGGCAGCCTACAGTAGCAATTGTCTTGGTTGGGATTTATGAATTTCTCCCATGTTTTAAAAATATTTCATGCACTTTATCACCCATTTATCAGCAGCAAAATAATGTCTCTTTGAAACTTTTTTTTTTCTGATATCATGAGGAGTTGGTTTCCTTCCCAGCCCTTTAGTACAGCAGCAAGATCCCATCAACCTTGGGGTGTCCTGCAAGTCCCTTATGTCTTGGTGGACAGTTTTTAAATACCAGAAAAAAATGAATGCTTGATTTATGAAGAAAAATTATTGGATTCTCATTTTCATACCATTATGTTGTCCTCCTTCCTTTGCATGAAGCAGAAAAGCATCAACTACACTGGAGTTATGTTTTTGCATACCCAAGTGCTCAATCTGATYGGTATTGTGCAAAAGCCTATGTGGTATCTGTATCCGTTGAACCTGAAGGAGTCCAGCCTAAACCTGTGACTGTTTTAGATTCCCACTGAGTGGCTGAGTTTAAGGTGAAACTTGTAGTTGCAGTTGAGAGAAACTCAGGGACAGGGTGGAACTAAGGGAGCGCCGGGCGGGAAGCAGTAACACCAGGTCTGTTGCTGTGATTTGAGGATCGTTTTAGGCTGGTCTAGTTGAGGACTGCAACTGAGCAGGCAGGTCTTTTCCTCCCTCACAGAATTCGATCCATTTGATCACTGTTCGGGTTTTTTTGCTTTTCTGCTTGTTAGCAGGATTGATTCCCTGCCTTCCCAGCTGCACAAGCCCTTCTGCTTTCRTGATGAACAGGGTGGATACATGGTTAAGGCAGGATGGCCCCTTTTGGTCACAGCATAGTTTATTAGCATAAACTATGGCTGGCTTAAACAAATTATGAAGCTGTAGCTTGCAGGAGGTCTATGCAGGGGCTGACCTTTACTTCATTTAATCTTATTTTGGTGTCAGGATGTTCTGTAGGTCTCTGTTTCTAATGGGAAGGTTAACATACAGAGTTGTCTGTGAAGATAGCTTCCCTGTATATCAAGTCTAGCTGTGGGCTATTCTGCACGTAAAGTACCAGAGTTTAGATAATCTCAACAGTGTTTGCTTTTTAAAAACTCCTGTTCATCTTGGACAAAATTAAACATTGTGTTGGTTGGCATCAGTTTAACTAATGCCTGTTTACATCTGGCCGAAGCTTATTTTTATATCTTAAAAGTGATGTTGCATTACCCTAGGTGTTCCCTAGTTTCTAGGGCATGGACGTGATTTTTGGTACTCGTAAATCGTCATGATGATGGTGAGTCAGGTGGCCGCTTGCTCCCTGTGGTGCAGCGCCATTAGGCTGGGCTTGTGCAAGGGATTTGCACAAGCCTGGGTAGGAGCGAGCAGGGGAGAATTATGGAGCACGTAAAACTGTCTCACGAGCCAAACAAGCTGCATAAATATGACAGACTCCAATATCTAAGGTATTAGCCTTGTGTCTGTTCAGAAAATCGCTGTAGGTTTGACTGGAAAGCAATAGAAATGCTCCTGCCAATTAATACGACCTTGGCTAGCAGGGGCAGTTAAATTCCCTTGCCTGTTTATGTGTGTTCTCCAGTGAAAGGCTGACCTAAAGTGCTTCCTGATCAGCATGAGAAATAAAATTTTGAATGATAATTATGTTTACGGCAGGACAGATGTACTAATAACATATCCCCTAAAGACTTCAAATGAGCTATAGAAGAACCAAATTTCTGTTGAAAATGCTGGCAGCAGTGGCATTAATTGTGTAAGTTACATCTGATAATTGTCTTGTTTCATTTGGATGAGGCAGTCGGCTATTAATGGCTTGTGCTCTGGAGTACTGAAACAGCAGACTGCGCAAAATTTGTCAGCATGAATAATATAGTTATAGATTAGCGATGCATCCTCATGGACATACTCTAGTGGTTGGGGAAGGGAAGAAGTGTTACAGTTAATTTCTAATGCTGTTTCATCTTTTATATCAAAATATTTGCTTATGTGCCTTCAGGAGGAGAACTTATTTTTGTTATCTACAAATTATTTGATGTAAGACAAGGCCTGCAGTAAAAAAAAMCAGACTCTCTTTGTGGTTATTGAGGACTGAAATGAAGAATGTCTAATTAGCTGTCTTGTTCCACTTATCTCTTCCACACTGCTGATATGAATGATAACTTTACCCATGTTCTTACATGTTTTAAAAATCCCACTATTCTGCAAATCTAAGTTGTTACAGAGTATGCATGAGTGTGCAAGTGCATGTGTGCATACATATACACACATATATGTATTATATATATATATAATATAAACATGACCTAAAAAACTGTTYGAAGAGAAAGGTATCAAGCATCATTTAAAACAGCAGTAAAATGAAGTGCAAATCAGTGTTCATACTAGATATTGTTCCAGGATTACAGTTAAGTAAAGATCTTGTAGGTAACTAAGCAAATTTAAATCCCTGCCGGTCCAAATTGAATTACTTCTTGTGACATCCTAATTCATTTGCATTCCCAAAGCGTGTTTCATTTCATCTGTGGTATGCCGAGCTGCAGAGAGTATCCCAGAGGAGTACACTTCTAGCAGTCCTAACCCACATCCTTTCCCTGCCTGATTAATCTGTAAATCCTTTCAAATTTCTCTCCTGTGCTGTTAGAGCAAAGCATCCCTGCGTAAGGCACGTGAGCAGAATCCTGCAGTGTGCTCCCTTAGCATGAGAAGGGCTCTTTGTGTGCTTCATGAGGCTACGCTTTGGGGGGCGTTGTGGGGAAACAGAGCTGACTTTCTGAAGAATGCAAACCATGTTCGTCGGGCGGCCGCCAGGAGCTGCTGGCCTAGAGGAAATGACTGGAGATGCTCTGAGAAACTTGTCCTTGGTTCCTTGTAACCTTTTGTCAGCTTCGGTCGTTGCTAATGAGCTGCAAAGTTGCCACTGAGTCAGATGTCAAAGCGCCTCGTTTTCTGATATCAAGAAAAAAACCTCCAAATGATGGAGAACCAGGCAGTAACGCAGCCTCTGAAAGAAATCTTGGCCCCCTTGTCTCTAAAGGATGCTGCTGACAGTAGAGATTTGGAGAAGGGAAAGGAGGGGGAAGGACAAACAGACAGAAAATCTTTGTTAGCTTGCATCCGTATAGGTTTTATCCTTAACCTTCGTCATGTGAGGGAAGTGGTTATGTCATCGATTTGTTCCAGGCAAACAGGCAAAGCATTAGGTATCAAATATGTCCATTTCTGCATTGGCTTAGAGGTTTTTCCTCCTAAAACTGTCTAAAAAGCATGTGTATATAAACAAATACCAACAGAGAAAAATACAAAAAAATAGGTTCTCAGCTAAAGAAGGGCTAGATAATTTTTTCCCTCACTTACTTTAAGGAGATGTGATGATGGTAGAGGACCTTTAAGAAATTCCTATTCCAAAGATCTATGACTCTAGCTAAGGCTGTACTTAGCACAGCTACCTTAGTACCCACACTGGTAGGAGCACACAAAAACAGAAACGCTGCATCACTGCGTATGCTTGGATTTCCATACCAAGTTTTTTCACATCACCTGGCTCCGAGTTGCTCCTGGACTTTCCCAAACATTGGAAGACAGGCACCTCCTGCAGCTGGCTTCAGTTCTGCTTGGAGAATTTGAATTATTGGCCGTGTCTCATGTCCATCTGAATATTTTGTTAGTAAAGCTTATCACAATGGCTTTTAGCAAGGGAGAAGTCTCTGTTTCCCAGTGCAGGATCCTAACCTGCCTTTCCTGAGCCTAGGAGGCATAGGATGGAGATTCTCTAATAAACTGCCCCTCCGAAAACTTTAGTCATTTTTGGACATTTCCCCCACCTACCGTGATTGTAGGCCCCCATTTGAAGTAGTGCACRTTTACTATAAGTTCTCCCAGTAGCTCCTGTCCACAGGTAACATAACACTTGTATTAAGAATTTGCTTGTGATTTTAACAGCTGGGTAACTCAGATTGGTTAGACTTTCTTTAATGGTTAACCTGTGAACCAGTTCTCAATTCATTATCTCTACCAGAAGAACATGGGTTGCAACTGTACTCTTAATGATTACTTTGCCTACTTTTTTTTTTTTTTTTGCATATGAACTATAGATAGATCAGGTCAAGAGCTCAAGACACATTAGAAGTGGGTCACTGTGACATTAGTGGTAGCTCAGCTAAATTCGTACCTTCTTCATTGCATAATGTGAATGCAGTGTATCTTTTGGGTGTGCTGAAGAGCCTGAACACRTCAGGAATCATCACTGGCATTATTTGGCACAACAATCAGGGTGCTTAAAGAGCTGCACGCTTTCTCCTCTGCAAACCATCAGTACCTGAGCTGCTGCCTCTGTTTCTTCTGCTGCAGCTTGACTGTACGTGAAGATAGTGAACATGGTACTGTCATGGGTGACCCAAGACAGGGAAGCTCACCAAGGACATACATGTGAAATCTGGGTGTTGTGTTCACTCTCCCTTCTAGTATCACTGGTCTTAAAACAGCCCTCTAAATAGCAATCTGGTGTCTGGATTTGTCATAATGAGGTGCTTCTTATTGCTCTGATAATATAAAATATCAGTAGACCCAGGCTGCCTGTGTCCTGGCAGCTTTTGTCACTTTTGGCATTTTGATGAATCTGCTTTTTTTTTTTTTTTTTTTAACTGTTTGAAAAGTTGTATCTCAGGAAGGGATAATTCCTGGCCTGTGAACTAGTTGGCACCCAAAAAAATTCACTCCATCTAATAAGTAGGAGACTGCTCAGAATTAATTAACTAACAGATAACAGAATTACCACTACTCCCATACCTCTGATAATTCAGAACTTTGACAATAAGTGGGGAATATGAGAATACAAAAATCCATAAATTTGGGTTCCTTTCAGGTCCGGCTTTATCTGGGGTTGCAGAGTACAGTATATTCCCAGAGCTGGTGAGTGGGGATCTAACCTTGGTAGGAGACTGTTTGCTATAGGGAATGGGCTGGATGCTTTCTGAGCCTCCAGCCCGTGCCGATCTCTGTGCGTGCTTTTGGGGAAGTATTGATGCTGGGAAAGCAGTTCTCTTTATTTTTTAATGTCGCCAGCTGCTCATCGGGAGGTCTCGGTGTGGTTTCATAGCTGCATTTGCCAAGTCAATTAAAAGTTTGTTCAGCATGACTGCTGGGTGCTCTGTGAAAAGAGGAGGGAAGGGTTTCTGACAAACTTCTCTAAGTATTTGACATTACCACCGTAACTTAACAGTGGGCAAATGGTACGGTTAAACAGTGAAACATTACCAATATTGTGAGGAGTCCCCATCATGCGTACTGGGGGTAGGGAGGAGTGAGGTTCTTCACAGAGAACCTCTCCCTGAGATGTCACCCTCTTATCGTGGTTAGCCTTTGCGTGTTTAACTGCAGTAGGATGTGCAGTCGTGTTCAGTTCATAGCTGTTCTTTCACTGTGAGGATTGTGTGCACTAAATGGAATAAACCAGTTGCTGAAACATTTTAATTTTTAATAGCAATCTGTACCAGAAGAAGGCAACCTCAAACTGGGAGTGTGCTAATTGGGTATGCTGTGCTAAGCAAGAGACCTCAACAGTGAAAGAAGAAAATGGTCTAATCTTCTGCTACCACTTATCAACCCAGCACCCAGTAACAAGAAATCACTGGCAGTGGCAGGAGAAGTTCTGCCAGCAGAACGACAGTCCCAGTGGCAGGGACACAGGAAAAGAGGAGATAGTTTGGTCTAGCCAGGGCGATTACGCTGGTTGGCTCCAGGATTTATCTTTAATGAAAAGAGCGGGAAAGCGCTCTCTTGCAAGCCCTGGACTCTCAAGCTAGCATGTCAAAGCAGTTATTCCTGACAATAAGGATCTTTCTTTACCCTAATAATGCATATGGTTTTACCATTTTGAATCGTGGTTCTGTTGTTGCAGTATGTTTTTAAAGTAAACAGATCATTTTATGCTTAAATGTCTTTGGCATTAAAACTGACTCTGCGTGAACTAATAAACAAGAGGGCATTATGGGTGTGGTAATATTTAAAATTCGGGCACTGGACTGTCTTCCAGGACCTAGTGTTATCTCAGATATCCAGAAGTATATCCAGTATTCGATACTGAATATCTGATATTTGCCATCTCTGAACCATATGAATTGGCTTGGGCTTTAGCAATACATGGACCAGGAGAGGAAGGCATGGCCAGTGTTAACTTCTCGGTATGTAACAGGATGCTGGGAAAGAGCACCTGATCCGGAGGGAATTTGTAGCAACTGTGCTCAGAACTAACTCCAAAGTCTGCACTGCTGAACACACCCTGATAGTCACCATCTGCGCCCGAGTTCATATCTCATGCATGAAACACCTCATGTTAGCTTTCACTTCTTTCTTTTGGTCTTTATGCTCTGCTCACAGAGGAGACTTTTTTTTTTTATCAGAAGAATTTTATCCAAGCAATTCGCTATGTCTAAGATACATTTTCAGTGGGGAGATTTATTAACGCCTGTTGATATCTCTTCTGATCTGAAGCTGTGACAATACAGAATTTATTTTCCCAAATAGTACATGTGTGTCTTGAGGCAAGACAGACAGGAGATAGGGTTGGAGGTAATCTAAGAAATATCAAGAATTAAATAAAGCAAAACAAACAGGAAAAGGCTGTAGTTTAACCTCAACTTTCAAGAGTATTTCTTCGCTAATTTCAGAACTTTTCCTATTCTGAAATATGACATTAGTGGATTTGATACTTTAAAAGCTGGTCTTGTAGTGTGGCTTATTCAAACATTGCTCTTGATTTCAGTATTTATTCTTTATTTCTGTTCTTAGGAATAGGTGTCCTTAGAATCTGACTCTTCAGTAGCAACATTGCTTGTGGATAGACATAAATGTTCRTTATTTTACAATGCACAGAGTTGAGTTTGTCAGGCAGAAACAACACATGAAGAATCCGTTAGATTAACGTTTATCAGACAAAAGCTATTATGCTCCAGGTTTTACTGTAGAAAAAGGACATAAAGATGAAGAACTTGTATGTTCTTTACAGTGCTGTTGTGTCTGCCTTGGCAAGCACCCTCGTTGTCATAGAATAGATGATTAATCTTGTTTTGCTCCTTTGCTAGGTTTGAGCGTCTTTAATAAAGCTGGTGCCCAATGATACCTTACCATGATAAGATGTGTTAGGCTGTGAGGTAATGGTTTCTGAAGAAGAGAGCTATGGCAGTGTTCTGGCGTATTCAAAATAAATCACTGCACACAAGCTTTCTCAAAGTTATCTCATTGCTGCAGAGTCAGTAAAGTTAATAGRAGACAGTTAATCTGTAAATCCTTGGTTACATATCACGGATGTAGGTTTGGGGTGTTTCAGGAACTTTGAGAGCTCTGCTGTCTTTAAACGGATCTTACCGAGTGCAGTGTAGCTCCTTGTTATGGCTTGCTTGTGGCCAGTAGCAGGAGGATTGGGTGCAGAGGCAGCCACCTACAGAGAAGGTGGTTTCAAGCAGGATCCATCTTCTGGGAATGAACTGGGAATCCAGCTGAGGAAGGTAGAAATGAAGGGGACTCTCGAATCGATGACATTTGGGGATTGCTCCTCCATTCTTGCTAAACTCTCAACCCCCCCCTTTTTCCTCCTCCAGAGACTTCATATCAGTCCCTAATTTTGAATGTATTTCCTCCCAGAACCACATCTTCTAGCAAGATTGGTAATGCATGTATTAAGTGGAATTGTGCAAGATGCTGAAAAAAAAAAAAAAAAAACAGTTCCACCATATTTCCTGTGTTCCTGCACACGTGTGGTGCACACACATGCTATTCAAATGTTTTGTTAATAAACAGTTTGCTTCTCAGCAATACTCGTATAACTCCACTATCTCTTCACAGTGCTGTTAGTCCTGATTTTATATTTGATAGAAGTCCACCAGGTCCAGCTGATGACTGTGGAATACTGGGACAGAGTCATGATAGAAATGTCAGCCATTTACAAAAATAAGTGCATAAAACTGTATAAAAGTTCATGAACAAAATACTGTGTTGCATTGGCACATTGTGAAATGTCAGTAGAATACTTTAGTATTGTCATTATTAATTCAATTTATTGTTTATTTCTTTTTGTACTCTGTATCTGACACASGAATAATTTGTATGCAATCTCTTGATATGTCTACGAAAATCCTATCTTCAGGATGGCAGTATATGTACCTGGTACACTCACATGTTATATGCGGACAAGTCAGTAGGCAGCAGTTTACTGTGTTTTTCCAAGCTCCTGCCCTGTGAATTGTGAAAGGATGAGGCTTGGAGAAGGTTTCAGATGGCAATACGGGTAGGATAGTAAGTGCAGGGAGGATGTCTGCTTTGGGAGGAGTTTGGCAATGAGACATGTTCGTGTCATAGCTCCTTCACTCCTTGTTTTCYGCCCGTCTTTCTGCTTATCCCCAAAGAGTTGATGGAGACTGAACAGGCTCTTGGCGTAGTATTATTCTCCTAATTATCTCTAGCCTAAGGTTTGAAGGCTTCTCTCTCCTTGTAATATGTTTCCCAACAGAACCAGGTTGTTGACAGTACCGTTGGCTCCAAATTTGTGTGTCAGAGAGACCTTCATTCACACCACACTGCAAAAGGCTCTGGTCATAAACCATATTTACATCCTGCCTGGAAGCAGGTGACTTGTAAATGCATTTCTCTTGGTATATCGTGTGTGTGTGTGTGTCTGGTGGATTGAGCTACTGAATTGACAAACTAATTAACCCATTTTCAACATATACCAGATGTTTTAACTCCTGGCCTGGGTAGCCTTGCCAATACACTACACAGTTTAAAAGTTCTAAATTGGATTTGATGTTCTTTACGGAGAAAGGCTTTGCTACATAATTATGGCACATAATTAAACACTGCTTTATATCAGTTTGGGCAGCTCCTGGAAACTCTGTTTTCCTTAGTAATATTTAATAGTCTCAGGATTTGTTTTTCCTGTGTTTGTCTTTTTCCGATATTGGCAAAAAAGCAGGCTGAAAACTAGCTGGGACATAGGAATTCCAGTAAAAACTGCAGACAGAGGGTGAGAGGTGACTCATTAGCAGGGCTTTCCTCTGGGTTAACATTGGGTCACGGAGTYAGAGGTCATGAAGTGAATGGTGATAAATATACAACTGACATCCTGTTTCATATTTCAGAAGGATGAAATAGCCAGTTTAGCCTGGGAGTTTGGGTGGAGGTATGTAGCCAGCAGGCCAACTAGGAATTGGAGGGGGGTGGCATTCAGGTGCCCACGGTGAGGAGCTGGGGAAGGCGTYAGGATGGCGCGTGCAGCGTGCATGCCTGTGGCTGCGCAGGACAGGGCACTGCCTGGGCCTGGAAACCCTTTGCTAATTCCCCTGGCTCAGGAAAGAGCCAGCAAACACATTGCCATTTATACCCAAATCCTAACCCCAAAGGAGTGGGAGGAGAATGGTAAATCAAAACGTACCTTTTTGGAGATCAGAGTTACCTGGAAGATACGCTTGTGGCCAGCATGCGCTGAAGGGACTGTGAAATACTGAAGCAGCAGAATTTGTTATGAACTATAGACTAAAATGTGTGTGTGTGTGTGTGTGTGTGTGTGTATATATATATTAGTTTTAGCCTTTTTTGCTTCCAGTCTAGCACCTAGAAGCCTCACCTTAGATCTTGCTGAATACTCTTCTTGTTTTCCTTTTACTAGTCAAGCCTTCTTGGTATTGGGGAAGCAATGTAAAGCATGATGAAAAAACAGTCTTAGGGTGTGCTGCTCCCATAGAGGTAGGATTGAGATAGTGCTCTGCCTAAGTTGTCTCAAGGGAGCTGCAAGCCCGGAATGCGTTTTGGAAACTGCCCAGGGCGTGTTTGCAAAGGACTACAGTCAGTTGGCTTTTGGGCACCAGCTCCTCCCAGCATCCCRAACTAGCACCTTTAAAAAGGGCAGATGGCAAAGGGAAACCCTCCGCTTACATCAGTTGACAGGCCCTGAAGCATCATTACAGGTATCCTGATTTTATTCCCCATCATTGCAAGTTTTACAATGGCTTTCTTTTCATTCCCCTTATATCCATATTTAGGATAGTCTTTCTGAATGCAGGACACATCTTTTGTGACAAAGGCACAGTCAAAATGAGCATTTCAAAATTTTCAGAATACCAGACAGTCTGGTGCTTTTCTGATGCTCCTAAATCACAGTATTAGAAATGCAGTTATAACCGGAAGATAACAGCCCTTGCATTTCTA
This sequence comes from Apteryx rowi, assembly GCF_003343035.1. NCBI lineage: Eukaryota > Metazoa > Chordata > Aves > Apterygiformes > Apterygidae > Apteryx > Apteryx rowi. Next base: position 1,419,676 of record NW_020447741.1, read on the forward strand.
CCCAGTGGCTCTTGCTCATGCATGTTCATTTTTCTCATACCTAAGCTGGCCAGCTGAAGGGAAGAGGCGACCATATGGACACGTGAACTACCAACAGCCTTCAATTGCTGAGATGCCTTTACTCCCTGAAGTTCTTCTATCTTTGCTAACTCAGAAAATGTCCAAGTGATTAGCACTAGTGTGTCCCATGGTAATTGTATCTCTAAGGGGATTTGCATAGCAGTGATGAACCCAGGCACATGTAACTTTCTGAGTAATAATGAACCGTATCCATATTTGCTCATCTGAAGTAGAGCATTTCTTTAGATGGAGACAGAGCTACAGATCTAGCTCAGTTTCTTCAAGAGCTTTAACTCCTGGGTTCTGGGTGAGTTGCTTGTGGGCTTGCATAATACCCACTTGACAGGTGTCTCTGTAAATGCCCTGAAAAACTGATTTGTCCCAAACAAACAGGGGAAGGTTGTCCTAATGGATGACTGTGATCTGGGAGCCAGCAATACCTGCGCTATTGGCTGCAGAAGTTGCAGGTTCATAACCTTAACAGAAGCAAGGGGGACCAACACACCCACAACTTTTACAAAAATTAAGTATATTTAAAGTGTAGCTATTTCCTCCTGGTTTTGTAGCTGTGCCAGAAAGTCATTACACATGGATTTATTTTTCCTTATCTCTTGGATTATCATCTGCTTCCTTCCTTCCTGAATGGATTTATCCAGAGTTCTGATTGCAGCTCCTTATTTTTATCACCTTCTTTCTATGTGGCTTAAGATTTTGTGTGTTTAACGTAATTGAGATGAGTATTTTGCAGCAATTGATGATGAAATTAATTTTTCAGAGATTAGGGGGTTGGTTACAGTGAATCTTTTTGTAGAGTACTCATTTTGGCTTTTTGCTCTTTTGGTTACAGACCTGCTTTATTTCATTCGTTTTTGTGCTTTATTTTATTTTTGCAACTGAGACACATATTAATCTGACTTTGGAGAGGGAAAATAGACATTTTAGATTTTAAGACCCTTACACAGAAATTCAGACATCTGGTCATTGATAAATCCAGTATGCAGACAGGATCATGAATGTCTTAGAAAGCAACATTTTAAAATACCAGTGCACTAAATACCTCTGGTCTCTTTCTTTGGATTTGGTTTGGAATTTGATCTTAGGGTATTAGTTGTTTCTAGGCTCATGTAAAAAGTGCACAGTGAACAGGGAAGAAACAGAAAAGTTTATTTTAGATAGATCTCTAAGGAAAAGTGATTTACATGATTTTAAAATAGAAAAGTCAATAAGTTGCATGAGGCTGTGATCAACAGCGTGCTACAAGGGCTGGTCCTTAGAACTAGGAGGTCACCGTCTTTAGGAGCTAAAAATGTTCTCTTGTATATGCATGGAAGTGAGGGGAGAGAGGGGTGAGTTGGGTTTACCTAGGATGAGGTAGATAAACTAGAGGAACAATTTTTTTGAGGCTTTGCCTGGACTAGGAGAAAACGTTTTTACTAAAACATCTTTAATTTTAGTATAAAAGCCAGTTGTATTTTAGTGTGTGTTAACTAGCTAAGATATACCCTATACAAGTTTTTAAAATGTTCATATATTCAAGACTCATGTGCCTATGGACTTATCCCAGAAGCATGAATCTTGTATGAGTCATATAATGCTATTTTGTTTGGGTCTGTTTATAGATACTCTTATCTAACACTAGAAGGATTTTCTCCTACTTATTTTTGAAGCAAGACACTTACTATAAAACAGGTATCAACACAGCTTTGCATCAGAATGGTGGTGATCTGTGGTATAAAACAGTTTTGGTTATTTCAGTTGAAGTCTATGTATATGAGCTGGTAAAATAAGTTAATAAGTTTTTGAAGAATAACGCCTTTAAAAGTTGTATGGACAAGCCTTGACCGCTTGCCTACAGAGAGGAATATGATAAATTGATTTAAATATTAAGCACAAGTTGAAGTGATTAATTTTTAATAGAGACAATGAAAAACTGGCTTTGCTTGTATTCCCTGACCCTTTCAAAAGCTTTACTTTTTCAAAAGTAGTTTTTTTTCTTTTCATGTGCATGTGGCACAGGATGTGAGTTAGCTCACAGYAGGTAAGTTCACTGGTTGGCATTTGTGCTATAATATCCAGCTGTGGAAGGCTTATACATATTGGTATTTAGGTCATCTTAATTAGGCCTCAAAATAAAGATTTAAGATAAAATGGAATAATTGCACATACTTCATTGTGGCTGAGGCTCTTCAGTGAAAAGAGGGTGCAGTTCCCGGGCAGCATAAACTCATTGAAGCAGAGCTGCTGCAAGCCTGCCTCACCGGCGCTCCTGGGAGCCTGCGGGGAGCCGAGCTGATTAAAACTAATGATTCTGGTGAGGTGAAGGATGGGGCAGTTTTCAGCTGGGTTGACTGCAGTACCGGATATGCCTACTCTCAGTAGTCCCAAGGCCAGCACAGGGAAGAAGGTGGGCTGGGGCAGCCCCAGTTTAGATCATTTTTAGGCTTTGGTGGGACCCATACTCCAGTTTTGGGGACTTCATCTTTTCTTTGTTCCTTTCTTCCTTCCTCGATGGATTTGTCCAGAGTTCAGTTTGCATTCAGCTATCAGTGCCCCTCTTCCAAGCTTGGATGAGCACAGCAGCTTTCCCCACTTTTTTCAGAACCTCTGGGAACTTACTTGCCATATTTAGATCCCCCCAAATACTACAAAAACACTACCGGTGAACGTCGGTGCGAGTTCTTTCGTGCCCAAAGTGGTGGCAGTGATTCCTATCCAGCTTGTGTCGCGTTCCCGGTTTGCAGCCAAAACACAGGAGGCAGCGTGCATTCACTGTGCTGGGTGTAACAGCACAGTTAAGAACAGCAAGGGGTGCCAAAGGGATTTGGACGGTCAGCGGACAGCCAGATGACCAGTGTGTAAAGCTGCCCTAGAGTTGATGAAAAGTGACCATACGTATTTCTGCCAACCAATGAATGCATCTGCTTTAGTCACAGATGCAAACCTAAGATATACAATCTTCAAACCCATCTCCACCCAACCATCAGCAATGAAGTTGAGGGTGATGTGTAACTTTGGCTGAGGGAAGACTTGGAGGAGAGTTATGATGGTGGTTGGAATATGCACCTGGTGTTGTACAGCGCCTTAAGGCTTCTAGCCTGCAATCTAGGTGAAATATTACGTTATTAGTTTGATACATTTAATAGGATTAAGGTAGTAAGATTGTAGTGTCGTTAATCTCTCTTTGACTAATGAGCATGCAAAGTTTTAGTATGCTTTTTGCAGTGTATCACCACAAGATGGGAGGGTATCATTGTCTAAGTGCGCTATTAAGCTAATAACGTATAAAGAGCTATTAAAAAGCAACAGTTGTCATTTGCCACATCAAGCGGTGCTGGTAGTTGAAGCCTCCCACCTTTGTTTATGGACTAATGGAATTGAAAATGGAAGGGAACTTCTCTTGCTTTGAATTTCTCCCTAGAAAAATGTCTCTGCCCACTGACTATGGGTGGAGCCAAGGGAGCACCCGTGGGCACAGGAGACAGATGTCTAGTGTCATCTTCTTTGTCTATGTGAGCAARTTGAGCACATCCTAAAATGCAGATTTCCTCATCTTTAGCAGCATTTTGAAAGTGCATGCTATCTTGTACCAGATCTAAAATTCTAATTTAGACGAAGCCTGAGGGGATTTAGGTTTACATATTTTYCTAGGAGGATTATGCTTCACACTTAGTTGTTCTATAAATTGTTTGAGGATATTTTTTATGATTTTCTCAGTACTTGAAAACCCACATACGCATTCAAACTTTCTTGAAATGTGTTGTCTGGGGGTTAGTGATACAAGTCTGGTGTCTGAACTAGTAGTAAACTGAATCACCGAACCTCAGGGTTGTTTTGAATAGAAAACTTTTCAGTAATCTGATTTCTAGCATGGCTCCAGGAACAGTTGCAGCAGTGCAACTGGAGGGGCTACCAAATTGCAGGAGGGATTAGAAACTGCTTACACCGGCATCATCAGTGAAAACAATTTATTGTGAAACTACAGCCCAGGAATAAATTAATCCACGCCCTCCCAGGCACGGGGGTGCTCATAACATTTTCTGATTCTGGAAACTCTTTATATGCAGATCGAGGGAGTCAGGCAGCTTGGTGGGAAGAATATTAAGGTAATTGGAGAAAAATGCAGGTGTATATGAGRACCTTTATCACTGGATATAAAATCACTGGGAGGGGGGTCTGTCTGATGGTTTGTGTTTCCCCACCCCAGAGTTTTTTGGAAGCCTGAGTGCAGCTCTTAGTTCTGTGCTGCTTTTCGGGTGTTTGGAGGCTGTGCAGCGGCACTTACAGTTAAAGGCAACCCTGTGCCAGAGCTTCTTCCCTGCCCACTACAACAGTGAGAAGGCTTGGAAAGAAAGGATGAAACTTCCTTTACAACTTTATTTCAGCACAGAGTGGGGAGGGATCTGACGCAAACGAAGAAAATTGATTTAAAACATGAGCAAGCTAATCTGTGCTGCTCAGAGTGATAGAGTGCCTTTTTATACTGCTGTTTTGTACCCAGTACTAGGTGCTCTGTGATCTTTTTCCCTCTATTTAGTCACCCCTCACAAGGGGGATGAGGTAGTAACAGAACAGGCATTACTGAGGAACGAGTGGCATTTTTTGGTAAAAGCTGTGGGCAGGGAGCAAAGAGAAATAGTTATAACACAAAGCATCCCCTGGAACAGCGTGAATGGCAAAGTCGGTCTGGATGCATCTGTCCTCATTATTTGTTGTAGAGCTGTAATTACAGTATTGCAAGCTGTGACACTGCAAAGGAGGAACTGGTGTTAGGTGGGTGTTAAACCCCTTTAAAGAAAGGAAAATTTGAAAATGGAGAAAACTAAGGAGGAGGAACAGCTGAGAGTGGAAAATTTCAATTTCTGTTTTGATATAGAAGCTTTAATGAAATAGTTTGTTTCTGGTTGGAATCAAATTGAATTTTTAAGATAAGCAACACCAAAAAAAACCCCAAACCTTGATTAATACCCGAACGTACGGCTCAGATCAGTTATCTCTGCAGTTTGTGAGCTTTACTAAATAACAGCTCTGACTACATTCTTAAACGCTCTAACCAACAGTGCTGTTTTGTGTTTTGTTTTCTCTGCAGGCGTCGGCTGATCTCCCAGCGATCTTCTCTGGAGACCCTGGAGGACATTGAAGAAAATGCCCCACTGCGGAGGTAATTTTGTTTACTCTGTCTGGTTACTTGTCTGTAGGGCACATGCATGGACAGACTTGCTATCCTTGCCCATGTTGAAAAGCAGCTGAATATGTATGTTAGATGTTCTTCATAGTGGGTAAAGGTATTGAAACCTCACACACCCTGCAAGATGGTAGATGACGTGAATTAGACATTATCTGGCTTTAGATTATTAAATAAAAAGGGACTATTTAAATTTGATGAATAGAGAAGAAAGTTTAGTTGTCACTAACAGGAATGATTAGTCCTGAACAGAATATATTTAAAAATATATTTAGTAAAGTAAGCTTTTTAAGGCTAGCACTTTCCCCTTTTCTATGGATTTTTATAGTGTTTGCTTCTCTCAGTATATACAAACTTATTTCAGTAACCAGCATTACTGTCTCTGTGTGTTGCTGGTTGGGTTTTGATGACTACCTCAGTAATAAATCTGCTCCCATCCATGTTATAGCAGCAGCTTTATCACAGTTTTGCTCCTACATCCAAGAGGCAACAGCTTCTCTGGGGACTGCAGSAATTAGTCCCTAGGCATCCTCTGGAGCGAGGGAAAACGGAGCAACTGTTTAACAGCTCCAAAATGGACTGATCCGCGTGTGGTACGCTTCCAGCTCAGCTGTTCAGCCAGGCGGCGGCTTCATTTTCAATGTCCCTTTTTCTTGGGACCTGTAATTCAGCTGGTTTATATTGGTATTTAGCCTATAGCCTTGTTTATCTGCACACAGTTTGGCTGTCTCTCCCCACCTGGAAGCACAGACGTAATAGCAGAGGCTCTACCAACTGGCCTATTACCAAGGCTTGATTATTCGTACAGAGCCTACTGCTGAACGCGTACCAGCGTGTTATGAAGCGTTCTCACAAATGATTCAAACACATAGAGTTGGCAAAAGATATAAACAAAGTATGGTTAGTGAGGCAGTAATTTTACTTGCTAATTCAGGGAGTTGTTGGTAGTATCACTCTCATGGTGGTATTTTCACCTGAAGAAGGAAACGAGTAATTGCAACCATAGAGTGAGGGAATCGCAAGGGTTTTGCTAACAGGAAGAAGGCAGCAAAGTGAAGGGGTGATTTCAGGAGTGGGGTCTTCATAGTGTGGAGGTGGGGCAACATTTTCTTCTCCAGACAGGGGTGAGGGAAATGCTGCCAACCCCGTCCTCCTCCACCCCTTCCAGCTTCCTCCCCCAGTTTGCAAAGGGGAATGATTTCTCAAAAACATAGCACATGGCAGCAGTTTGCCCTCAGCTCTGGTAGCTAGTGGAGGCCAAGATAGCCGTGGCTGCTAACTCCTCTCTCCAAAAAGCCGTGCTGAAATCCCCGGCTGCCCACCAAGCTCAGGAGCTACCTTGGTGCCTGTGCTCCGGGAGGCAGTGGAGCAAAAAGCAGCGATGAGGTGAAACGGAGAAAGCTTTCACAGCATGGCACGGTTTTGGTTGGATAAAAAGTGCCAGGCAGGATGCGGGTGTGTGTTTGTCTCGTCGCTCCTTCCTGGGGCAATATCTTTCTCTAGTTGCAGTTTTAAAAAGCGTGTTCAGATGTAAAATAGATTTAAGGATTAATGTTTTGAAGAGATATTTTTCCCGGGGTAATTTATTTTCAGTTGTTTTATATGCTGTCAGGAACATGAAAACTGATATTTAGAGCTAAAAGCAAATAGGGATCACCCTTGTAAATGAGAGATTTTAGTGTTTCTAAAATTAAAACAAGAACTTTCCTCAATAACTCCCTTAGCAAAAGCTGAGGAGGTCACAAAAGTGTGTGTGTTCGTGTGGCAAGGCAGAATCGCATGAAGATTTACCAGGTTTCATTTCATTTTTTTCCTCTGAAAGCTAAATCTAAGCTATCACAGCAGATTACAGGAAGTTTTATTTTGCCGAGATTTTTCAACATTTTTTTTTTTTTTTTTTTGGCATGAAGGGAGGGTGGTGGTGCTTTCTCTTATTAATTTTTTTTTATTTGAGCTGTTGCCTTTCCAGACTTACTGTCTTCATTGTTGTTGCTGATTCCTAAAACAGGGTGACTTGAATCATTTGTCTGGTCTTTCCTTCCTGCCTTTGTGTAGACTTCTCTGCTGTACAGCAGGGAACTGAGTACTCTTCTCTCCCCCCCCCCCCAACTGATTTATTTTTCAGATGTCGAACTCTCTCAGGATCACCCAGACCAAAGAACTTTAAGAAGGTTCATTTTATCAAGAACATGCGGCAACACGATACCAGAAATGGCAGGTACTGTGCATGCATAGGCTGCTGCTCCGAAGGCGGTTCRTGGGGCAGGGGAGAAAGGGAAGGTTCAATATCCGTATGAAACAACAAAGTGACCCGTTGCAAATGACCTAATACCCAGTCAATAACAGCCATTAAAAGAGTCTCGGWGAATGGAGGCTGTAATGCGCACTCCTTGCTCAATAAATTATTAATCAATGGAATTGCTCTCCGATAGGTCTTTAAGGTCTGTGTCTCCGTAACACAAATAACTGTGTAAAAGGAAAATCAGTGGTGCCGTCAGGGTAGGCTAGGCATGATCTGCTTGCGTTTCTTTGAGGACAGTGCCAGATGGTAAGTGTAAGAGGGGGCGCATGGCTGAACCTGCCTGGAACAAGTTCAGCAACAGCCAAATGATACTTCAGCACCTGTTAGTGGGTGTAAGGGGAAGCGTAAAGTGAACTGGTTTGCCAGGGCTGTCCAGAGGAGGAGGTTTACCAGGCAAGTTATTTGAGTCAACAGCTGCAGGGAAAAGCATGAAGATTATACCAAGTCTTTCAAGAGAAATTACAAATAYGCCAGGTTCTGGCTGCACAATCTCAGGGCGTGTGAGGAGCTCGTTGGTATACGCACGGCTGGGAATGGCTGTGTGAAGGTGGTGAGTGTGATCCATGCGTTCGGGGTGGGTGCAGGCAGAGGGCTCTCCGGGACGCAGGAGATGCGTGGCCGCAGCCGCACCTTTCACACACAGCGCCCAGCTAGGACGGGCGCTACCCAGGCTGCAGCCATAGGCGCCGGTGGACCTGTGTAGCAGCAGACAGCGGGGACTTTCCGCGCCGCGAAGGCATGGTCTGTCCTGGTGTCCCCATCAACAAGATGGGGTCTTTATTCCAGTGCCACCCAGCTCGGGAGTGAAACCAGCTTTTCCCTGCCAAGAAAGACGACACCTACCCTCTGTGTTTTTTCCAAGATGGTCTCTCCATGTGCTTTGTGATTTTACTCTGATCCTTCCAAACCTGATCATCAGGAGAGCAAACAGACCAAACTGTGCACTGAGAGCTAACCCTTGCACACATCTGTTCATTCAGCTGCAGTGGACCAGAACCGCATACACACCCGTGCAGCGATGTGTGCACGTAGTCCTGTGGCCTTCAACAAATGTGAAATCATTTCAGTAGAAATTCTAATATAGTACTAAACAACAGTTTTTATGAATTGAATTCTGGCAGGTGGCACTTGGCTAGAGTAAAGTTTTCCCCATGGTTATTCTCACATCTACAATTAAATGTAGTGAACAGTACTAATCAACATAAATATTTCAGAATGTGGCTCTGAGAGGTGGTAGCTTTTTAGACACCACTTTTGTTGCAGACAGATGCATGCGAAACCATTGACTTAACTGTYGTCTGACTAATGGCTGATTATTTTCTTAACAAATTTTTGTGGAATCAAACTCTAAAAAGCAGCCCCCTARTTTTAGTCTGTTTTGCGCATAACAAATATACATATGCTCTGGGAATTTCTTACACTGGAAAATATTCATAAAGTATTATGCAAATTCCACAAAGAACTGCTAATTTCTGAGATACACATTAAAATATATGCATAAATGTGATTAAAATATTACCTATAAAAATGAATAAATGGTTCATAAACAGTCTACAAAATAAGACTTTTTTTCTCCATCTGTTGCAAAAATGTGTCTGTAAAATACACACAGCATTTTATCTGGGTTTATATATCAGTAATTATGTTTGATAAGAAAACAGAATATTTTTCTTGTTAAGAAAGCAGTGAGTAAGTTTCTATTATTCAACTGGCTTCTTATCTTTATCAGCACGCACAGTTTTGCAGGTTGTTTCCATAATCATAATAAAGATCCATTTATCTAGAACACAGATACAATAAGAATAAGATGCATTKTTTTTGAAATGCTTTTCATCGTATCAACAAAGAGTCGCAGAGATGTTAGCTAAAAATAAAATGTAAAGTCAACACTTTGTGTCCCCTTAAGGCCAGCTAAATCTAGCAGTAAGTAACTGAAGTACATACCCTGGTTTTCCAAGGGGTCTGAACACCTTTGCAGTTAATGGCCATTCTAGATGAAAAGGGCCTCTGGAAATTCAGGTGAAGCTGTTTTAGGTATTCAACCTAAAATCAGCAGAATTTTTGAGTGCTTTGATGCCTTCACTGCTCGTGCCCTCCCCAGTTCCCTGTAATGCAGGGGAGCACAGSTATTGCAGTGGATAGAAAAATCTTCCCGGGCACCTTTCCCACATTGGGGATCTCAGCCCAAGCAGCGGAAACGTAGGATAAGCCGCGGTCAAAATAATAATTTGGCTAGGAATAGCTCAGCACTGGGAGAAACCACTTCTGCAGACCACAGTGTATCAGTGATTCCTTGTAAGCTTCCTGTTGATAGTTTTGTGCACTGGTTAAACCAGTTTCTTTGGATTTGTGGGATGTAGCTTATTAGGGAAGATTAGGTTTCCTGGACTGTGTTATCAAAGCAGTCTTGTAAAACAGGGCTAAGTAATTTGCCCGTTAAAAGACAAAATGATGCCAACCCTAACAGACAAATCAGCAAATGTAGCCACCGGTGTGTGGTTTCACCCAGTGAAACCTAGCCCCTTTACTCAGCAAGTTTATTGGTGGTGTCTTTCATAAACTATGAAGCAGATTTCCTGTCTAGGGGAAAGGGCCACCAAAATAGCAAGACGAGCCAGCTGGACAAACAATTCAGAGTGAGAATGTGACAAGATCATTTCCAGAATTGTCCCATATAGCAGGTATAAAAACAGTAAAACAGTAGTCCTCTCCCACCCCCATGCTATTGCTTCTCCAAGTTCTTATTAGTATGTAGTTCTACTACTCACTCTTTGGCCAAAACCAGACAGAACCCATAGGCTGCAGAAGGGCGTGTTGTAAAAGCAGACCCCTGAGCTATTTGCTGCCCTTTTAATCTTGGGGATAGGCATACACACATGCATGCACAGAGGCTGGATATTTGCAGTGTCCTCACTGTTCTTGATTTCTCCTAGCCACTTTCAACTTGGGAGACTCCAACAGGATGTCTTCTACCGAGAYGGCATACATGGTTCATGTGTTTGTTCTTTGCATGTGAGGAGCAAAGCCCTGGTAGTCAAATTTAATGAATCGGGTATGAGAAAAGGGGTTACAATATTCAGAGTGTATGGAGTGTGGATAGTGTATGTTACATTGCATGGTTGCAGTCTTTTGGTGCTACACAATAAAACCAGGGCAAGTGCTAAAGAAAACAGATATTAGTTCTCTTAGTCAGGAGATACTGATTTTGTTGAGAGCCTTGTGTTCAGCAAGTTTCTGTAGTTTTAAAGCATACATTTCATTAAAGAAATTGGAAGATTAGCTTTTATGCTCTCAGACAGTTGCACATTGTCAGAGCTTTCTTGCAAAGTAATGGTTGCTGCGAACCATAGTAATTAATACAACTTTTTGGTAAAATGTGAGAATGAGAGAATGCAACCTTTTTATGCAGTGATTTTAAACATGTCTAGATGGCACAATGGCAATGAGGGCATGTAAACCCACTTCAACTTGGACTACTTCTGTTGAGATAGCTGATTCAGAGCAGTGCAGTATCTTAGATGCTCTTTGTTGAAGAGTTGAAATCCAGTAAAGTGTTTTTCTCTCAGAAACAACAGCCAGCTTCCACCACACCTTCCTTCCCAAAGCATAGTTAAAACAAATTTCTGGACTTTCTGGACCAACAGACCACTATCAGCCTGCAAATTTTTCATTTTCCACTCATATCCTTGAACTTCTAAACAAAATGCTGTTTATACTTCTGTGCTCAGCTTCTGACCAATCACCATGGACCAGCTCTGGTCTTCTCTTTTCTTTGGGGTCTGAAGTTGGTCATTTCTTTTTTTGGACCAGATGAATGAGATTGAAGATGTCATTGGCCTCATAAAAGGTCTGCCTGTCTTTGGCTGCTTTTTATACTGGTCCTGGAGGTGTCGGTGCTGCCTCCTTGAGAAGTGGCCACTGAGACGAGCTTTCCGGGGAGCTGTGAGATGTCGCCGCTCTGTGATTTCACAGYTTTTCTCACGCTTCCAGGCTGCCTTCCCTGCGTCTGTTCCAGCCCAGCTCCTAAATCTGTTTTGTGCCAACCTGCAAATACTCTGCTAATGGAGATTTTATGGTGTCCTAGCCAGAGAGGCAAGGAGAGGTAGGACACTCCTTTCCCACTCTGTTTGGAAGATCTTTATTTACTGAGGGTCCCACAGTTTATGGAAACACAGAGACAGTGCTTGGGTCTTAATGAAAAGGATTCAAAGCTGATGCTTTTTATTTCCCTGCTGATCTGAGTCCTTCTGATACAGCAACTTTTCCATGGCAGATTCCCAGTGTTGCCCCTGTTTGTGGATGTGGAAGGCACCAGTTTGTTTTTATAAATATTAAGAGGGTTTTTTTTGAGGGAGGAGGAGGGCATTGGTGGAAAAGCTGTATTTCCAGAAGTAGCTAGAGGGAATGGGGGGAATATGCCTGGTGGGAACTGTGGTTTTCCRAATTCAAAGATGCTTTCTGATGTCAGCCTGAAAATCTGTGCCAAGTTTCATACATTAGCAAACAAGGCTTTCAGTGAACAAGAAAGCTGTTGTGAGTAATAACCATTCAGCAATAAGCAATGGCAAGCACAAAATTAGTCCTATGCCAGGTTTTCTTGCTTGTTGACTGCCTTGCCCAAATATGAAAAATGATTCCATACTACTTTATAACTTACTACTGCACCATGACAGCATCTTATAGCTTATGAGATGCTTACCATAGGTAACGGGTGTTACAACATTCAAACAAATGGTGGGATCCTACTGTTTCTGCTGTAGGAAAACTTTCTAATGCTGTGTATTTGTTTATTATTAGAAGCCTTCCTTTATTACAGGGTGAATGGCACTTTGCTTTTAAATATGCTTTTAAAGAAGAAAATAGAATTGCTGTAGTACAACAATCCAGGAGAAGGAAAATTGATCATTCTGCATTTTTCCAAATAGCTGGTAGTTACATGCAACAACTTTCTTGGTGACACGAACCTTTTATTTGATTTCCAAGAATTATGACTAAGTTGGTCCCATAAGGAAACAGTGCTTTAAAAACAGCATAATGGGCACAAGACTTAGAGGTGTATCTGGTGATTTTTCAGACAGTGCGGAATAAAATAGCTTGCTAGGGTTTGTCATCCAACTTTGACCAGTGTAGGACAAAGGACAAAAAATTGGGGTGAAATCCTGGCCCCATGCTGATCTGTGGCAAACAACATCAGAAGAATCAGTGTTGGAGAGCAGACCAAGGAAATGGAATAACTGTGGAAAAACAACCAAGCAATAGTACTAGTATTCTGGACCATAAGTGGAGCTTTTTAGTATCAGCATAAGTAAATTCTAATGCTAGTCAGGTTAGAAGTGCACAGACTGCCATCATCATGTCTTAGGGGAATATGATGGGGTACAGCCTGTTGGCCAGTTTTAGGTAGAAGAAGGGGCTTTTCATTGTACAATTACACAACTGTCAGTGTCCTGAAGCTAGTGAGGAAAGAGGCTGTATTTATAAATAAAAAATTATTTATCGGTATTATATATCCGTGCATCTCGATCAAGTTTCTCTTGGCATCTTGCCCATCTGCTTCTCCCAAAACTTTAATAAAAAAATTAAAAACTGCTAATGGCAGTTCACGCAGGTTTATGGAAAGTGAGTCTTTACCTCAAGGTAGTTTTGATGTTGTTTAATGATATGTCAGAGCTTGGTGGCCAAAGGTAATCGTGTGGATRTAAAATGGATAGGCTGCTCTAAGGTACTTGATTAAATGCCACACAGTGACTTTGCAGATGACGCTGAGATTCGGAGACTGGTTGAAAAACACAGGACATTTGCTGTAGGAGTAGCCTGGGTTCTGAGATAAGCTCTGTGCTGTCAGGGCTACACACTGACCCTAAAGGTGAGACCAAAGCTTACATGATGTTTATATCTGCCATCTGTGCAACTGCTGAGTCCAGTGATAATGCCCATAGGCCATGAAGGATGATGGGAAAAATTGGAGAAAACTCAAGGAAGGACCAGGAAAACAGTGAAAGGATCTGAAAGCTTATGATAATAGCAAACTTTGACTTGATCCAGGAATCCATCTACTTCAGGAACAGAAAGCTGAAAATCAAGGGTGTCTTTTGGTTTAGCAGAGAAAGGTCATGATCAGTAGCTGGCATTTGGAGTCCAATAAATGCAGACTCAGTGTCAGCCACACAGCTGTGGTGTGTATCGCAGCTGGTTGTTGGGGTGGATCAGCTGGGTTGCAGCTGTTTTTTTTTTTTGTTTTAGGCATAGTGGTCAGCTGTCAGAACAACCTCTTGGCTCTCCTGATGGATTCTCTTTCACTAGCACTTTTAGAAAAACATTCAGTCTGGATTACGAGTAAAAATGTATTCAATATATTCTTCTTAGCAAGCCCATACAGGGGATGGGACTCCACGATTTGTTAGCTGTGTAATGTAAGGCACAGCCTTCAGCATTTCTGTAAAGATTCAGTTGCACGGTACCTTATTTTTGAGATGGAAATGATCACATGTTAAAAAGAGGAGAGAGAAACTGTCAATCGTAGAAGCTGTTGATTATAAATTCCTCAATGATAACATCTGTTGCTTTGCATATTGTGGTGGGATTTTTAAATTTTAGTCCTTGATTTTCTTATTTTCTTTTATATTTTAGAATAGTCCTTATCAGCAGCAGAAGATCCTTCTGTAGCATATTTTCAGTGCTGCCATATCGAGACTGTACCCAAGTYGGGTATGTATATTTATACACCTACTACATAGTCATTCTGGGTATGCACATAGAACTGAGTATGGGCAACGGTATGACAGAGGCTAATGCTTTTAAATATCTGCTCTGAGAAAAGATAAATGCACTTAGAAATATTTGCTTTGTGGGACATTACCAGGTTAAAACTACAGTTTTGAGTTCCCAATTTATTTGTGTTCTCGTATCTTTGGTTATTAAATAGGAGAACTCCCCCATCAATGTTCTTGAAAAATGCGCTGTTTTTATTGTTCCTTCTGACTTCACTCATTGTTGACGAAGCAAGTATTCTAGACCGTGTAACTTTTATTTTATAAACAGTCTTAGCTTTCTGATCTCCCACACTGATAGTGCTACTGTATCTGTTTTTCACTACTATAGAGAAATGATTGAATCTAAACATCATACCTTTTTATTGTACTTTATTTATAGGTATTTATATAACTATTATTGTACTTTTAGCAATCGCTCAGATCATTGAGTTACTGAAAACAGTTTTCAATGCTGACCGGTTACTTTGGAAATAATGCCATGCGCAGTCTTAGTTGGTGTAAGCACCTTTCATGGAGCTGTGCTGACTTGTGTCACTCAAAGCGCTGAGGCGCTGGACCTCTGGCAGAGGGCTTTATTTGCACTGAAGCAGTTTTCCAAAGACTGGGAAAGCTTTTTGCTGTCACAGTGGGACCACAGAAGTGAAAGACATTCAGCTAGGAAGTGTCGTCTCGGGGCCCAACTTGCTGCAGACAATTTCAGAGGTGTAAGTCAAGAGAAGGCAGGGCAGTGCCGCCGCAGCCCAGGGCCACTGGGGCAGGGGAGTCGGTGGCCACCTTGGCTGCCCACGAGCTTGCCCACTTGCCAAGGAGCTGTGAGTTGCCTTTGGTTGGTGTTGGCTGAGCGCCTGCAGGGAAAGGCAGCAAAACAGAGTCTGGAGGCAGCTGTGTTTGCAAAATTTAGGGGAAATGTTCAGCTGGTAGAATGGGGTGGGTTTGAGTAAGACCCATGAATCATCTCAAGACAAACTGATCCAGCACGTAAAGGATGAATTTGGCTCACTGTTTTCAGCCATTTATTTAATTCTGGAGAATTATTTGCCACAAGCTGCTCATGCATCAGTAATTCAAAGCAAAGAGAGATTATTTTCAATGTACAAAGGAAGGAGATATCTCGTGGGAAAGTTGACTTGCTCTCCTGGCTCCTACAGTAGAATTTTTCCCTTAACTAAATGGGGAGGACACGAGGCAAATTCTTGACAGACTGTCAGCTTTGTTCTTTCTTCTTTGGTGCRTTGTCATTCATTTATGGTCACTGCCCTCAGGAAATTGCCACTTTATTGAAAATTGAATGTATTTGGAAAGGCTGATGGCTGGTTATATCTTCTAAATTACAGCAGTAATGAGCCCAGCTGCAAACCTAAATATTATTTCAACATGTAATGTCTTGTACTGTGCTTGCATCGCAAGAAGGGCATGGGATGAGAAGGTAGAAAATGCCAGTGCACAACAATGCAGCCCAGTTCCCTTTGTTAAAAAGCCAAGATTTAAAAAAATGCCCTCTGTCTGTCTTCTAGAGCATCAGAGGAAGAGAGAAACAGTTAAATGGCATCTCCTTCCAGGAACAGCTGGTGCAAAGAACAGTTGAGGCAGTATAGCACAAACTGTAGTCACTCTGTTCAGGCTGCACAGCGTTTGCTTACTTCATTACACATTTTGGATGTGCAGCAGGAGGGGGCAGAGACACTTTTGAAAGTCTGTAATGGCAGCATCCTTTAGCTTTGCTCTCTGTTAATCCCTGGGTTTCTAATTCATCTGTCCGTGGGGAGGATGTCCTGGCCAGTTTACGTTCTGTTAACATTTCTGAACATTTTAGGAAAAGAAACAAATCGTCCAGGGAACTTTGTCTATGTCCACAATCAAAGCAGAGGAGGGGGGCTGTTTGTGCACGCAGAGGAGAAATACTCGGTGTGACAAGCACGCAGCAGAGCTGCTGCTGCTTCCCCACCTCTGCTCAGACTCACAGACTCTGAGGCCCRCGAGGAAACCTCCAAGCACAGCTGTGTTTTGGGGTGGCTGCCAGTCCCCATTACATTGTAGACGGCACAGAAGAGCTCTACTGTATCAGTGCTGGCAGCTAAACTGTGCTAGCAGATCCATTTCTAAAACCTGCCTGAAAAGCCRTTCGTGCAAGCGCAGCGAAGCTCTGCCTGCTTGGCCGGGGTTGATGGGGCAGCATCGCCCACTTACTAACTGTGTTCAAGACCCATGCTCAAGGCTGTGGCCCTTTCCTACCCAGCTCCTGTGCCGAGTTCAAGCCATAATAGCAAGAATCCTCCCCAAACTGTGTTATTACGTGGTTGTACCCATGCAAATGTGTATCTGGGGGCTGCAGAGAGGAGAGCCGTTGAAGTACGAGAGAATGAAATCTGAGGTGTCCCTTGGCCTGTCTTTCCCGTATCCCCCTCCCTTGCTGCTTGCAGTTGGGCAGCTACAGGCTCACCAGAGTGGCACATAGAAGGATTTTGAAGGGAAACGTACTCCAGAGCAGTGCCGAAGTTGCCAGTGATAAATGATAGTCTTTGTTACCTACTGTTTCAGAAGGCCCACCTGGTTGTACATGCTGGGGCTAAGAAGGATACCATGCACCAGGGAAATTATTTTCTCTAGTTCTCTCTGTTTTGCTGAAGAGAAGTGAAAAGTTAAACCAAACAGTAATATCCTGGGGAGAAAAAAAGTCATGAACAGAAATAATCACTACAATTTTTTGTCCTCACAATTTTGCCCTGACTTTATGTCTGATGGAAAGCTAATGTTTTAGCTTATAACACTTTTGTGCAAGGGAGAAGGGGAGAATTAAAATTTAGATTCACGAAAGTTTTGAGATGCATTATCTCTGGCTGAAATCACTGCAAGGAAGGCACTTCTGTGGATCTGAGCCAAAATTTCTGCTCTCTAGGACTGGGTACGTTAAGATTGCCTACATCTTTGCTCATGGCGTGACGGCAGGCGCAGCTTCCCCTGTCTCTGTGGCCAAGAGTAGGGTGATGGGCAGGACCAGAACTTCCTTTTCCCCCCATGTCTAGACCACCAGAGTGGCTGTAAGAGCAGAGGTGTCCAGCAATGTAAGGAAGATTGTACTGCAAGGTCACCTATAGCACCTACAGGATCCAGCTACATCGATCATATTGGCAAACTGCTTGGGATCTATGGCTTTGGTTTGGTTTAAATATAAAGTCATTGTGTGATGCACAGTTTAGTGCTCAGGCAATTCAAGGACTGTCATGGGTACTGCAGAATCAGTTGAGCACCTGTTAACTCTTCTTTTAATTTACTAGAAATGTTCTTAGTGGCTACAAGGTATTCATGGTCTAGATTTTTCCGCTGAACAAAATCTTACTCACCTGTAAAACGCTCGTACTGTTACAAGACAGAGATTTTGCAGTAACATTTACAAATGTAACACATGCAATGGGAAATGCAGCCATGACTACTTCGCCTTTTTTACCATGGTGAAGAGATGCTTGTGCTTTATAAAAATTGTTTCTCCACTCCTTTCTCACCATTCACTGATAATATGCTATACATGCATGTTGACTCTGCAGTATTCTTTCATAATACTTACAAATTATAAGCATCACACATAATATTATGCTAATACTATTCTTTTGAGTTCCTCTTTATTATTTAAATGTAGTCTTCCAAGGGCTAGAAGAGCTACTTTGTAACGGGTATTGGAACTGGATTTCTGGTTCAGCATCCGCTTTATTCTWCCTAGCAGCAGATGAGGAGTAATTCCTGTCTAGTTCTGCGGATTGGCAGAGCAAGGACGGTGATTACTGTTATCAGAGGTGCACCTTGCATCTCTCCTGAGTCGCTGTGGCACACACCTCCTTTGCCCCACGGCGGGTTGTGGGGGGCAAAGCTGGCAGTAAATGGAGTTGAACCTTGGAACTGTTTCTCTTCCAGAGCAGTGGGAAACGCCCCGGGTCTCTGGCACAGAGCCACCCCACCACGCACCCACTCACCACGCGCGCGTGCACGTGGCCCTCCACTAGGCCCTCAAAAGGGATCTGTGTTGGGGCAGCCTACTCAAGCCCAGCCACTTTTGGATGGGTGAAACAGGATTTAAAGGAATTATTTAGTTGGAGATTGACTTGAGGTGGATTGGATTTAAGCCCTTGGAAACAGGAGTTGGGGATCAGACAAGCATAGGGGATATTAGCCATTTTCAAGTGTAACCTAATAAAGCCGAGCTGTATTTCCTCGATAATAGGTCATAAGAGGCTTCTGGCCTATTCTGCACTGCCTATATGCACTTGGCATGGGAATTCAGTTGTTTTAGGCACCATTTTTCCTTGAGCTTCCAAGGAGACGGTACAGCGCTGGCAAGCCTAACTGCRGGCACTGGTTAAGTAGCCCCAAGTGGCCCGCAGGACACAGTAGCCTGCACAGAGGTCCTGCATATGCATGTATAAAACCGAGAATAAACTAGTTTCCATTAGTATTTTAAAGTGCCTAAAAGTTTCCTAAAAAGGAGATGATAATGTAGATCTGCCATTTTTAGCAGTGTTAAAAGGGAGGAAAAGGTTATCGTGTTGTCTTTACCCCCAGGAAAAAAGGTAGGGAAGTTGGTTGGTTGTATAGTTCTGTTGTGTTAATTTTTTTCTTTGGCAGACATTATTATGCTTCTTAATTGAAAAGCATGTTTTTGAAAAGGGGTTTTTCTAGGTTTGTTTTTTATTAATAACAAATATTAAGCATTTATTCTCATTCACAGATTGAAATCATAACTATTATGATTTTATATTATTTTGTGATGTTCTATGAAACTGTTAAGGGCTTCCAAGTTTCTGTAAAGGAGATTAATCTAAAAGACGAGAGGAAAGAGCAGAGCTGATGCTGTCACACAGATTTGACACTGGAACGCGGCTAGTTTCAGATTCAACTGTCAGTCATTGGAGCAGAAGTGGATGAGTGTCACTGGGGCTGGAGGCGGTGTGCGAAAGTATAGGAAAATCCAGAGCATCAAATAGTGCATGTTCTTATAAAACTGGCCAGCTCACCTTATGTTTTATTCCTCATGGCACTGAATTCATTAAGAGGTTAGAAACTTGCCAGCAGTAAGTGTAGCTGCTGAGTATTGCTCTCTGACATGGATATAGAAATTTATCTGACTAAACTTGCCATTAGTTGAAGTAAATAATGCAAGTAATTGAATGGATTGAAGCATGGGAAATCGATCATTCTTCTGAAGCAAAGCATTAAGTAGTTAGATAAAAAGAATTTGTGTTCTTCTCCRAAATACTGCAAATGAGTTTCTTCCAGTTTTTACAGCTAAATCAGCATTGAAATAAACTTTATTCATTGAAGTGCTTGGTGGGAGCACCAGTGAGTTCAGTGATGCCGAGAAGACGACATTTTCAGTGCTATCATCCCAGATAACACGTAGCTGCAATGCTCAGTGAATCCGTAGGCCAGGCACTGGCATAGGCTGCCATTTCTGCATTCGGAAGCAATCTTCGTTCATCTTCAGTGTTGTGCAAAATGAGGCATAAAGAAACAATTAGGTGAGTTTGTCCCACACGCCGTCAGTTGGTTTGGCAGGTCAGGTAACAGGCATTACAGTGAATGTAGAAAACAGGGGAAACATTTAAAGGAGAAATGAGAGCATCAAAATTGCCCTTTGGATAGTAGAAGTAAGCACACAGCAAAGCAGGATACTGTTATGTCCGTCAGACTTGTTACCAAGTTCCTCGCTCTTCTTCTTCCCCAACAGATTTCTATGTGAGAGGCACTTCTGATGAAGTCATCAATCTCAGGCACATTTCCTGAGCATTTATCATTCCATAGACTTTGGGAAGAATAACTATCTATTTTTAGCATATAACAGGGAGACTGAAATGTCCCTGCTTTTCTTTACCATTGCCCACATTCCTTGCTTCTACCCAGTACCCTCTTCTCTCCCAAACAGAACAAGAAACATTAACAAGTGCATATTCACTTTACAGAAAGATAGATAAATCTGGGTTGTTCCCATACAACAGGGCATTTCAAACTAAATAATCTCATGTGTGAATTTTATAAAGCCACCATTGCTCATTTTTTTGTGAGGTTCATGAATTCCCAAAAGGCAATAGGTTTAAATTTTGAGCTTTTTCTCCATGTTGAGCAAAACATCAAGACAAGAGCTGACATGTTGACACCTGAACAGAGAGAAAAGAAAAGGATACTGGCCCATTAGAGGAGTCTTTCCACCAGTTTCTCCACCTCCTTTCCCTGTAAATTGCAGATAGAGTTGTTGTTCTAGCAATCCTAATGGCAATTAGGATCTGAAAACAAAGATCAACTAAAGCAGGCAGTTTTAATCAGCGTTGCCAGTGGGAGAAACGCTGTTGGACTGGCTGGCAGCACATCCCTTCCAAAGCTGTCATTTCCCTCGTCCATGTAAACAGAGACAGTGAGTAGAAATTATTTACAGCGAAGAATAAGAACAGAATTTTGTCTTGATGTCTCATGAACTGCCTTTGCTTTTGGAGTAAATCTTAATAGTTAGGAATCACTAAGTGTAAAATACAGACACAAAAGATCACATCTCTAAATAACAATTATCAGATTACTTTTGCAAAAAGTAGAAGGGCTTTTTATGTATCTAGAAATCCATTTAATATTTAATTGACTCCTAAATTATTCACAAGTTAAAGTGTTCAACTGTTGCTGTCATTTAAAGAGCAAGTGCCCGGCAGGAATCTTGCATGGGGCTTTATAGATCACGTCAAAGCATACGTTTGATTCATTAAAGAAATGTTACACTTCCAAAGCTGATAATATCCAATTTATAGTCTGTTAATCCATGCTTGACTAATAAAATGCACAGGGTGAGATTTCCTGTTTTTATTCTTGTTTATTCAATACTCTAGGTAAAGGTAAAATTCAGGAAAAATTGTCATCATTCAACAATAAATTTGCATTCTCAAGTTATGCAGTACTGTTCCAGAAAAACTCTAAAATGTATTAGCAGGAGAAACTTTCTTCTTTTTTGTTTTCTTCAGTCTCAGATAACCAAAATGATATGCTTAGTTTTGAGCGTGGTTTATAACACCTCTCAGCAACACGCTTTTTGGAAATGAGATGCGCAAATAGAATACAGTATTTAAGAGTTTGACATGCATGTAAACCAAGGCAACTTCCTGAACTCCGTAGGAAAATGGGATCTGTTTTTTTGTCTCCTAAGGAAATGTCATCCTGATCTTGTCGTTTCCTTAAGCTTTCCCTGCTCAAATACAGTGAAGGTTGCAAAATTAAGTTCCCATGATTTATTTTAACTTTTTGGTGTCTGCTCAAATCCCTTGAAAATTTTGTTTTTAAAAAAAATGYTTTTGGAATATAAAGCCCAGGAAAATAAAAAGTGAGGAAAAGAAGTAAGTTTTCTTTGCTTAAAGGTCTCTTTGGCAAGGACTATCTTTTCTATTCTGTGTTTTTAAACACCTTTTACTACTGGATATTGGTTTACGTGGCTCCTCGGTGCTATGGATAATCTGAATAACTTAAACATAGAGTTCGATTTTTTTTGAAGTGCCTATCCTCTGTATGGTCCCTCCTCCGTGGGGCCCATTGACCGTGGTTGAGTGTTGGAGAACTTGGCGGCGGTGGTTTGCGCCCTGGCATAGCCAGCCCTTTCTGCACTTGCTGTACCCCAACAACCATCCCAACTGTTTCCCGGGCACGACTTACCCATTTTGCAGATAGCAAAGCGGAGGCATATCCCCACTCCTGCCTAGTTGGCTAAGAAGCCCTTTGGGGTCTCCAGAGCTGCATGAGGAAGCGGCTGTTTTGGGGTTCCYGCAGCAGCAGGATTGCAGCCGCTGGCCTTGCTCTCCCAGGTGGAGGAGCTCCCCAAACACCCGTGCTATGCTCTTTTTTAGTTTGCCATTAATGACAGTTCCCCGCAAGAGCAACTATAACCTGACTTAGTTTACATTCCAAAAAGGGGTTATTATTATTATTATTTTATTTAGCTGGCTCGGTCAGCAGATACCCCAAAACAGATTTGCTGAGGCAAAATTCATGAACTTGTCTGTAATAGGAGGGGGGAAAAAAATCAAGGTTTGCCTTGCAAAAACTTGGCTTGCTGTTGATCTTAGTAATARGCAACACGAAAACAATGAAGTGAAGTAGCTTAGGAATTGCATGTTATATGTTTGCCAAGATCTTTTAGTGGTGAGAGGAGGTTCTGTGTAAACTAGCATGATCTTTCTCATTTATGCACAGATGAGAAACAGCAGACTGTTTTGTATTGGTTTTTCTCAGGGAAGTGAGTTAAATTCTCTCGGCTTTGAGGGCAACAAGTTTCTTTCCACACAGTAATACTTCATTACTCTGTTTTACAACCCGAGCAATCATGGACTACCTACAAATACAGGACCTGTGCAAAGGAGGGGAAGAGTAAGCAGCCCTTGCAAAACCCTTAGGCTGAGGGGGAAAAACTGCAGCGGCGTTTCAGGGCCCTGAAGGTGGGGGCTTCTTTCAGAAACATCAGGAAGAGAGGAAAACTGGAGGCACTGTTCTTCATCGATCTTAGCTCATGTCGAGGACTCCTTCCAGTGCAGGCTTGCCCTTGCCAGATGACCCTGGGCTCTGCTCCCAAAGAGCTCATTTCTTTTAAGTCCCCAGAGCCAGTGTTTTCTGAAAAGCTGCCGTGCTGACTCCTTGTGGGGTGCCAGCTTTGCCTTTGAGGTGTTAACCAAGTTCTTTCTCCTTGACTATTAACTGCAGGGAGAGTCTTCTCCCCGACTTGTTTTCGTAGGCATAATGGCATTATTTCTTAGTCTGTGTCTGTAGGATTTTGAGGCAAAGGAAACTGAACTGTTCTGATATTATTTAAGATAATTCAGATTTTTGTTTTGATTTGGGGGGTTGGGCGCTTTTTCAAGTTGTATGTTTTGTTTCTTAGTTAAGGCCTACTGAAATGATTATTATTTAGCATTTTTCTCTATGAGAAATAGTTACTTTAAGCATGTTCTGCACAGGAACGAAGAGGCTAACCTGATGCTTCTCGTAGATGGTTGTTTTTACATGATTATTTTTCCAACTTCTCAGTAATATGGTATCAGGAAACAGAACGATAATGTGACGCTGTGCTAAGTGAATCCCARTCGAGAAATTAAGAGGGCTTTGTTTGGATTAAATAATTGATACAGTGTTTTCCTTTGTCACAGGAATATGTTTTCCAGCAGATAGATGTGTTGGATTTTTTTTTTTAGACATAAGATATGTGATTTCTTGGGAACTCCTTTATTTCCATTTTTCAGAGAAATAAAATGAATGACAAGTTGCAAACTGAAGAAAGGGAAATAGAATATGCAAAGAGAAAATGCAGAACAGCCCAGTCCGGTAATCAAGGGAAGAGTCTGCAGGACTTCTCTGCGTAGGGTTTAGTGTCAGCATCTCTCATGTGACGACAGTGGACTTTAGCTAAAACCTTGCAGGCCGTGATCCAGTGAAGCACTTGAGCACCTTTTTAACTTCAGTAATCTGAGCRAATTGAAGCTGTTGTTCCCATTGAAATCAGTTGGATCACACACACCTAGAAACGATACTGGAATGAGGCTAAACAAAACCTTGTTCAACTAGAGATGACTAAGTATATGCTTAATTTAAATTGCAGGCACAGAGTTTAAGCACACTCTTGGACCTAAGTGGAAATCAGCCAGCAAAATATCACAAGATAAATTTTCTGGAGCTGTACAGAGTCATCATTTGTGGAGCTCAAATTCATTTATAGTCTTTTTTATCTTCACTGTCATCTCGATTATGAGGCTAAAGCATGGGCTACAGCTTGATTCTCTTAGGCATGTCATTTAACTTTAAGTGTAAAATGCCAGATGGATCAGTCCTCCAAAAATAAATACCCAAGTTTCCATCCGGAGGTGATGGAAGGAAAGCTGGATTCCTCTTGATGGCCTCAAGGAGGGGAGCCTCTTCTCTCATCTTTAAACRCCCTTCTGTGCTTAGACGAGCAGGAATGCCCGCCAATGGCTTTCCAAGGCAGCTATTTTTCAGTACCAGCAATGTAGGGAAACCTAGACATTTACTGTAGAAGGGTAGGTTTATCAGATAGATGGATTTAAGGTGTTTAAGCTAGGTCGCTGGGTCTCACCTGAAGTCTATATGATTCCCAATTCCCTCCTACTTCTAAATTCTGTTCGATGCACCCAATTATTAGGAACTGATTTTTGCACCATGAGTTGAAGATGGGGTGCAACCTGGCAGAAAGTGGGATTTTTGTATAATTTACAGCTATGAAGTATTTTAAACAGCACAGCGCTGCCTGTAGGAAAAGTTGTCTGGTCGGTACTTTGCATTGATATGTTTGAATTATTGCTGTTACCTTATTTCAGCTTTGTGTGGTGGAAGGTAATTAAGGTGTGTGTATTAAGAGGTGTTTCTGCTTCTCATAAGAAAAAGGTACTGACCTCTGGTTTTTGTTCTCCAGGGATGTGAAGTTGGACGGTGGACGTCAATGCCATTCTGCAGGAGTGTGTCTGAAAGAAATAATTGGTCTTGAAGGTGTGGAGCTGGGAGCGGATGGGAAGGTGGGAATGCTTCAGTTCCTTGTCTGCAGATTTTATGTAATAACGAAAAAACATGATGTAACTGATGACAGATAGAAATCTGAAAATCAATTACAATGGGTAGTGCAACACAATAGTTAAAGCACAATATGTAAAAACTGCAAATAAAATTAGCAGAAATGCAAGAGGACTGTCCAAGCTGTCAATGCAAACCACTCTCTTTCCTTGAAGAAATCCGCCTCTAACAACATCTGAGTCTGTAAAGCATTACTGAATCACACAGTATTCCCCTGGCTCTGGCATATCACTGCAGAGCATATTGACAGCAGCTTGAAAATAATTTCTGGTAATAGTTATAAGCTGTAATTTTGTTTGCTTTCAATTTTATTTAATAAAATAAATTTTACTTAACAGTGTATTTGTCCAAAAGAGCAGGAACATGCTAGTACAAACCTGATGAGTATTTCAAAATCTGTGAGTGTATTCATTTGAATGGAAAACGTAATTATGAATCTTCAGGCAAAGTGATTCGTTTTAAGCAAATATATAGAAAAGAGACAATTTTATTCATAAATGAAAACCTTTTGGCTGAAACCCTGATTCATTTTTTACAGTTTGTTCATCCAGTCTCCTGTCATTTATTTAAGGTCCTGGGTCAATGCTGCTACACATTGCATGCTCACCTAACCAAGTGACAGGCCAGAGCACAGGCTGTAAATTCCTGAGGACAATCTGCCCACTTATATATAAGTTAAAGCTCACATCTTTTATTTGATACCTGTTCTGACCTGCTCATAAATCAGTCTAGGGTCTGAGACTAATTTTTTTCTTCAATATTATGGTATTTTTGGAAGATAAACCTATAAGAAGCAAGGCATAGTCTACTTTTGTCCAAGTATGCAAGTAGAAAATTGGTACATCCTTTAAAAATATTTTTGTCACAAGTTATTCATTCAAACATAGTCCACGTTGGTAAGTAGCAGATGGTCTCCAGCAACCCTTGCTGTAGACTAGTATCTCGCATATGACACCAAAAAGACTTTGCCAAGTCCTAATGGAGAAAAATACCAGAGAAAGTGCTCAAGTTCAAGTAGTGTTGAAGCTGATTTGCCTTTGGCTGATCTGTGCTGAGTGACATATATAGGAGAGCGCTGTTTCAATAATGAAGCAGCTGAAATCTGCTACAGAGAAGGCCCAATGAAAAAAAATGACCAAATCGGTATATTTTAACTGTGCTCCTTAAGTAGGATTTTGTAAATCCAGTATATCAGAGTTTGTGTGTGTGTTTGCTGTTTTATTTTGTTTAAGATATGAATGCATTTGCAAAAGCTTTCATGCATGGATGAGCTGACTACACTGCAGCAAATGTAGGAGACTGGTGTTCATCTGTTCCTAAATATCAAATCAAAAAAATCCTTCACTAATGTGGCTTCCCTCGCTTCAAATTGGGATGCACCGAATGAATCCTGTTGTGGCTGAGCTGGGCTGAGAATAACTGTCTGTCCGTTTTGAATTTCTTTTTAGACTGTTTCTTACACGCAGTTCTTATTTCCAACGAATGCTCTGGGAGCGCGGAGGAACACGATAGACTCCACCTCGTCCTTCTCCCAGTTTCGCAATGCAAGCCATCGTAGCCTTTCTTTGGCAAGAGCTAACAGCACCCAAGGGAGCATTGATGCAGGTAGCTTATTAAGCAGCTTGTTTTAATATCCTTGCATACCCTCGTGATAGGCAATTATTGGGAAGGATTTTTGGTGGAGCTACGCCACGTTTTAACCCCTCTTTTGCTTAGATTAAGCAGAATGTAGTCTCTAGCTGATGTCGTACATCATGCAAATCTTGCAGTGCCTTTGGCACTCTTGTCCTGTGCTTGTTTAGCYAAGTTGGCTTAGGGCTCGTGGAAAGTTAAGGAAACAAGACTGCTGGTGCGTTGTCATCTTGCCAGCCCCCGGTGATGGTCGGCGTGCCTCCTTGTGTAACTGGCGTCGTTTCTTCCTCCGACCTATGGCTCATCGTTGCCTTGGTTTGCTGTGGAAAATGTACAGTGGCAACATGGCAGTCATAAGCTAAAAGTGTAAATCATACTTGTGACCTTTATCAGAGTGGGAAGAGCTGTGTTTACAGAACTGGGCACAAAACATTAGCCAAAGCCCTATATGCTTAGGATATCTTGGCATGTTAATTGAAAAAAGTGAAAACATTTGCATAAACAGATGAAAACTTGTTGCTGGGCTTAAAAGGCAGAAATATTTTCCCACTCACTTTCCTCTCATCTGGACATGGCAGGGTATATGGAATCACATTAATTTGGCAGACTTATAGCCTGTGGCTTGATTATGGAGTTACAGATAATTTTGCAGTTTTCTAGGCGTACAGTTTTGCAGTTCTCTAAGCCCCAAGTTCACAGTTACCAGATAATTCACAAGCTGTGGGTTCTCTATATCTTTGCAAATTATATTATTATTGAAAGAGTAAGAGTTGGGATATTCAAAATCTTTAGACTTTTTCAAAAATCCTGCATGAAGATCATTTTGTGCACTATCTGTGAACTTTTTTGCCATTATGTTAAGTCTAGAGATTTCTTGATGCAATTAATTCCTTTCTTATATATACAATTATTTTATAGGTAGTGACCTGGGAGACTATGTTGAATATGACCCAAATCTTCTAGATGATCCCCAATGGCCATGTGGCAAACATAAGCGGGTTTTAATATTCCCTTCATATATGGTAAGTGATATGCAAACCTAGGTTACCATAGATTAATTTTGCTAACAATGTTTAGAATGTTGAGTTGCATTTGGCCCTATTTTAAGAAGATTATTACTTTTTTTAATCTACTAATAACAGCTGTTGGAATGCTTTGTTCTAAATGACAGTTACTTACTGGGACATGTAAAAACAAACTCATGGAGGTATTATAAAAGTAAATGCTTTTATTACTGCTTCATTTCATAAATGTTTTAGATGAAAGGCTTGTTCAAACAATGCATTCATTCTCTTTCATTCAGAGGAAAATTTTTCCTTCCTCTAATTGGCATCTCTTGCAACATGGGAGGATACCCATTAGGGTTTTTCTAAAGTCCTGAAACTGCATTGTGTTTTGATGCTTATCATTCATTCATCAGAACAGAACTTCAGTGTGTGGTAGAGTCTTTGTTTCCCAGATATTTATTTTGCCATGGGACAGTCCTTCCTTTAATTGCAGCAATTACTGGCAAAGCCTATATATTTTTCACCATATCCAATGCTCATAACTGTACAGTACAGACTCAGGACTGTGCCTTTATCTGAGCTCTGACTCAATATTTTGTGTGGTGAGGAGTCTGTAGCCTTTTTTTAGTTGCACCAAGTCTTTAGAATTCAGCATACTTTTCTGGCAGAAATATTGCAAGATGTAGTACAATCGTAAGCATGTTAGCACACATCTATCTGAATTATATATCCGAAGTAGTGGTAAGGTAGTTGGGGAAAAGCTAATTCTTTTTTCAAAGTGATGACTCAGTACTTTTATCTATATACAAATAGGATAGGATTTGAAATACTGATAAAATAAATGGTCCAAAATGTTATTCCTGGCTTCTTTTAAGTTGGAACAGGCCATGAAGATGCTAGTTAAGGAACTACTGATGCACGTAAAGATACAGTCCTTGTAGGTTCTCTTCTGCCCCCCACCCTGGTCTTTATTTGATAACAGTATTCTCAAGTGCTCCTTCTTCAAAAGAATATATTTTATGTGCTTCATGTGGAGTCACAAAATTCCTGCCAGCAGGATGAATGTGTGTGTTGCACAAAAAGGCTTCACTGAGCTCTGAGGCTACATGGGAGTTAAATGTTCAAGTGACAAATTGAGAATCCCTTCTGTTTACTTTCAGCCAGTTTTACTTTTAGGATTGGCAAGTTATTTTTGGCTGGCAACCGACAAAGTGCCTGCCCTTTATGGCAGATACATCTGGTGGGGAGAATATTTGTTAGCTCTTGATACGGTTATTGCTATGGACATGGAACTGTCTTCCTTCAAACAAAAAAAAGAGCTGTTAAACTTAACTGGCCTTCAAAGCAAACATAGTTTTAGCGGTTGTTGTTGTGTTCCCAGCCTTCCTCAGACTGCAAATCTGAGTCCTCTAAGATCACCTGAAGTCTTTGATCCCTTTGCAAGTTGGCATTGAGGTGGACGCAGTGGGGCGAGCCAAAATAAGGCAGCCAGGACAGCTTTCTGCAGGGGAGATCTCCTCCTGGGAGCAGGTGGTTGATGCCCATCTTTTGCCTGCTTTGGCTAGCTTCAGTTAACTRCAGGACTGTGAGGTCCATGTTTGGACTTTCATTGCGGTAAGGAGCTGGCTGGGGGTTTCCACTGTGGTAGAGATATGACCAGGTATTTTTAAGGGGGCAAACAGACTTCAAGAGTAATTACTAAAATCAATGTCATTGTTTGTCTAGGATACATCTTGCAGAAAAGCACTGAGAGAGGTCTTCCCGCTTTTTCATTTTCTCTAGGTCAACTGCTGTTGTGTCTGGAAAAATGCCTTATTTCGCATTTTGTTTTTTTGCCTGGGTTTGACTTCCAGCCGTCATACTTCAGCACTGCCTTAGGGTCTGCAGCGCTCTGTTCTCTCTCTCTGAAGGCACTAATCTCAGAAAGGGCTCACGGAAATTAAGTGCAGTGTTTCTTTTATTGATGGGAATAACTGGTGTGTGCCAAGAGCTCTCTTGTTGCAGGGTTCAAGGATTTGGCCTGCCCCTGGGTGAAGCAGTCTAGCTATGGTGCAACATAGGAGTTACGCAGCTTTACAAGAAACTAAAGAATGGGTRTTTGTCCTTCACCTCCTTGCTGAGAAATTTCACTAGGCACCAATGCTCCCTTTAGATGAGAGAAGGGAAAAAAGCAGTGTTGTAGTGCCCCCGGAGCGAGCTCACGGGTTTAAATAGGACTTTGAGACTTGGGCCGCAAGTAAGGCAAGTTTAAGCACTGAGCTGGTTAATAGCAGGCCACATTGGCTACACAGGAGACTTTACTTGCATCAATTTTATCCTTTCCTGACTCAACTGGTGTCCCCCCCCCCCCCGCAGTTCACATCAGTGTGAACAGCAGTGTAGTAGGCTGCAATTTCAAGCCATTTTCTTTCT
Organism: Apteryx rowi; assembly: GCF_003343035.1. Classification (NCBI taxonomy): domain Eukaryota; kingdom Metazoa; phylum Chordata; class Aves; order Apterygiformes; family Apterygidae; genus Apteryx; species Apteryx rowi. The sequence goes on from NW_020447741.1 coordinate 1,449,631, forward strand.
GAAAGACAAAAATGGGCATATGCTGCAATTAAGGCAAATTGCAGTCCGAGGTCAGCGAGAAACCTGTGGGTTTTTTTTCCCGAGTGCACACAGCCATCTTCGTATTAACAGACCTCTGCAAAATGACCGCAGACTTGTAGACCTACCGGATGCAGACTGAGACCAATCTGTGGTCCTGAGCRGAATATAGCTTTAATTACTACTTCTTGCCAGTGCTGGAGCAGCTGAGAGTGGCTCTGATGTCAGCACTGAACATTTTGTTGTGAGTGGAGAGCTGCAGTTTGTAATTAAAGTTTCGTTACTTGGCCAGCATTTCGCATTAGCGCTTGGCAGCTACAAGCGCGTAGATTTTTTTTTTCTTTTCTTTTCCCCACTCCTTATGGATGCAGAGAGCAATTAATGGGGACAAGAATTTGCACACACCGTGCTGGACATGCATGAGGCGCGATCTGCAGCTGCAGCGAGCCCGCGTGGCCCTGCTGCCTGGGGGATAGAGATAAATGCACCAACGTCACCCCAGGGAGCCTCACTTGGGCTAAAGTAAAACTCTGCTGAGGTCCGGCTGAATTTTGCATCAGTAAATACTGCAGGCTTTATCTCAAGGTGTAAGACGCACAACATTTCTGGTCTTTCTTTGTTTTTACTCTGAAATACGTGCAGTTTGCACTCCAACCTGTGTGACATGCAGCTTCCTCCCTTCTTGTGGAGCCAAGTTTATTATTGCTTGCATTGGCTTTATGTTCTTATAGTTTTACATAGCTGAATTAGTCCGGACTTGCAGAAGTTTTTTACTGCAAGTCCTCAGGTGTTTGTGAGGAATTGCTGAGCTTCCTCCCCGAAGATGGCTGTGGGGAAAGAGAATTGCTTTCAGTTTGTCCTCTTTCTGTGGTGAAGTTTCTAGCTGTAAAAAGGATACTTCCCTGTAGCATTTCTAAAAGTGATACAAACAGCCTGAGAGGGAACGATTCTGAAAAGGCAACTCAAATAATTTTCCAACACAAACCCTCCAGCATTTGTTAATTGTATTAGTCATATTTAAATTCTGGTCTATCCCAGAGAAATTATTTCACTTTATGTTGTCTTTGTAGGAGAGTCTACAATCTCTGCCACAATATAAACAATAAGAGGTAGAAGAATTTGTGCTGGAGGGAGGGGAGGGAAACATCATGTCATGCTTAACAGATGTCTTCCTGGCTGATAGCGCTAAAATAGGAGTTCTTGCAGATTCTGAAATCTCTCTAGAATAGGAACTCCCACTATATATCAGACAGAACAGTAGCTTCTTTGCAAGACTCTCATGTCAACTTGTGTATGTGCAAACTCTTCGGTGTCTCGCGGGTCTGCTTGCGCTCGTGTGAACAGCAACAAATCCGTTCTGTACAGAAGGAGAAAACTCACTCTGCAGCACACACTGGGGTGAGTGACCCACACGGTTCTGGTTCTGTCGGTAACATAAAAATACAGGAGCATGTTCAGCTGGCTCGTACGTACTGCCAAAACTGGCAGAAGAAGGGGGAAAAGCCCAGTTCAGTAGCATCTTGGATCTGAGGGCCTCTTCTGTAATAACATCCCTGCACTATCCATCTAGCCGTGCCCAAGAGATGCACTTGAAAATTGGCTTTGGTACTTAATGATAATTTCAGTGTATTCATTTAATTATGTCAAAAAAACCTGACATCTACACACCACTTGCAAAAAAGCATGTTGCAAAAGTCTGCAGTGTCCTTAGAGTGGGCCGCATTTGCCAAGTGCAGCGCCAGTGTTGAGCACAGCCGGCCGCGTTAGTAAATACTGGTATTGCAGGGCGGTTTGAAAATCGGAAGTGCTTGCTGCCCAGTCTAACAAAACCCTGCATGATGATACAGTGCCTTTGGTCTCTCGCTCCGCCTTACGGCCTTTCACAAGGTGCGTCGAGGTCGGGAGGCCGCCGCTGCAGCGGACACTGTCCGATGCCGTCACTGCCTTCCTAGCGCGGCTTCTCCAGCGGTAAATGAAGTGTCCCCAGGCTGCTCCTTTATCTGCTGCTGACCTCGAGGCCAAGAGTCGCAGAGAGCAGAGGATCACAGCGGTGTGCGTTTGATGCCATATCTGGCTGAGACGCCAATAAACCTATTTTGTAACAGTGACTCATATGCATTAACTGAGAAGGATTTCAGCGTGTTAACTCTAGAAAGTAAACTGGTATCCTTCCATGTACTTTAATTCAGAGAAGCAGTTTTGAGACTCTTTTGCTTGTGAAATTCTAAATATTTCACTTTCTGGTCCTTGGATGTTAATAATTTTTAAACAATGGAAACATCATCTTTTAGTCTTCCTTTTCCTTTTCCCTTTTTTTTTTTATTTTAAAGAGGGATTCACTCCCATTTTGCTTTATTACTTTAAGCCTCTGCCCTAAGAGAATTTCCCGTACATAAGCATCCTCAGACATAAGCATATGCGTTAGGCTGCTGACAGTTTCCAGCTGCACAGGCCGTCACATTAGTGCAGGCAGGYAGTGTTGCACAGACCAGTGGAGACTCCATGGACCTCTTTTCATCTGTTACACAGTTAATGACTTACCGTTGTGCTTCTGTTAAACACACGAATCTTCTGTCTGTTTGGTATGGAGTAATGACACCCAAAGAGACCCTATTGCAGAACTTTGATTTTATTCACTTATTTTATTCTGATTTTATTCATCCTTCTTAGGAGGGAGATAGAGGCATCCAAGGCTAGATCCTCTTTTACTGGTAGCATGCCAAAGCAGGATTTATTTTCAACAATATTTCATCTTGCCAGTCTTTCCAGTCATTTCAGGCATCCTCCCTCCTCCCCCATTTATGAAACTATATATACAGCTTTCCTATGAGAAAGCAGCTGCTTGAAAATGCTTATGAATAACACACAAGCTAACCTCCAAGTTCAAAACTGCCAGCCCTGCAAAAAGTGTGCAGAGTACAGACTTCAGCCCCAGCATGCATCACGCCGTCCCAGCATCTGTCCGTTACCATATATCAAGGCGTTCATTTGTCTTGCAGCTTCCATCGCCAAACTAAAATATATATATATACAGCTTTGTATACAGAGAACACGCACAGAGCTCCCCAAGGAGTATTTCTGAATACTAAAGTGAAATGTGCTCTGTGCAAATAAGCTGTGAGAAACAAGACAGACCCTTCTGGATGACAGCAGTCACAAACATTGGAGATTGGTGCGTTAGAGCTGTCGGCCGGTAGTTCCCAGCACCTTCCTTGTGGGTCYGGCTGCTCCGGAGGTGCAGAATGCCGGCCTGTTGGAGAACAGCATTATATATGATAAAGTAATGCGTGTTTGGCATAGAAACATGCCATGCTCCTTTTAGGGAAATATTTGCAAACTCTTTATAAAATCTGGAGCATCAGTGCTGAGCAGCGCTCTGATACAGATGCTACCAGAATTATTCTAGGCAGAAAAAAAATCCCTGCTGCTTACAGTGGTGTCTTCTCCTCCACACGGCAGCTTCATTTATGACTCACAGGCAGCTCAAGAGCAGTAAGAAATGGTCTAAAACAGAGAAGGGAAAAGAGAAGCAGATGCTGAGCAGCGAGACAGCGGTGAAGGTTTAGATTAGGTCATGGTGCTCCCATGTCGGCAGTGAGGTCCCACCTGGCCCTTGCGGGTTTCTCAGGCGTGCAAAAGTTTTCCTCTGGTCTGTCTGCTTTTCTTCCTCATGGGAAGCAGCGGGTGCGTGCTCTGCACTGAGCCACACGCAGGGTGCAGAGGCTCCTGCGCTGCCCCGTGCCAGGGAAGCGTGGCAGGAGGCTGGACGGATGGACAGACAGATGGACGGGGACCCTTGGACCCTGCTTTTCTATGTAGGCTCCTATGTTTCCTGCTTTAGTCCCAGTGTTAGAGCAAGCGAGGTGCTGGTAGCCTTGTCTGAAACAGCTAGAAGAGGTAACTGAGTTGATCCTGTTTCTTTTTTTCTCTTTTTTTTCCACCATCTGCCTCTCCACAGGCAGCAGCACAGGCGCAGTTGTTGCTGCAAGCGCAGGCAAGGCAAACGACGTCCCACCACGTAGAGGCAAGCCAGGGTGCTGCAGCAGCTACCAGAAAAGTCAGGACGGGGAAAAAAAAAAGGAGTTGCACAATTCCTTTTGTGGAGAATAAGGGCAGTTAGTTGGGTAATCCGGCATGGCACTGACAAGATGAGACAGCTGCCTGGGAGCCAGGGTGTTCAAGCACGCTGCTGTTATCCTGTTACATGAATCAAAACCAGCACACACTAGCTTTCATCTGAATTTCGTTATCGTGATTTATACGGCAAAGACGGTTGACTAGCAGGAAGCAGCGGTTGAGGGGGGAGATTCTTATCAACAGGGCAAAATCAACAAATCTCCGCGGTTAAAAATAGCCCTGCTCGGGAGCGACTCGGACCGGCGTAACTCAGCGCCGCCCTTCGGCTGGCTCCGGAGGACGGGCTGGCCCCGCTCCGCCRCCGCCGCCGGCCCTACCCGGCCCTTTCTGCGGCGAGGCGTTTTACCTCGCGGACGCTAGGCTCGTCCCCGCTTGCCCTCTGCCCTGCGCGAGGAGGAAGGGTTGCCTCGCAAAGAGCCGAACGCCAGTCTGCCAGCAAAACTCGTGATCGCTTGGAGGGAGATAATTAGGATAAAGCTGAGGAGCTCTGCGGTAATGGAGAGCAAACAACAGGCAATTAAGTGTGCAGCGAAGCCTGGAATAAGGTACCGTGTAGCTCTGTGGAGTAGCACCAAGCTCACTCTTTCTAGGATTGCCCAAGACATTGGGAAAATACTGGTRGTAAATAAACTCATGTTCAGACTTAACAGCAGGTGACCTTTACGCGCTCAGTGTCTCGTGACTCTGTAAGTGAGCGCAGCGCGGGCTGATGTTTGTGTAGTAGCAGGTAGCACTGGTTTAAATTATGCTATGTGGCTTTTCCAGTAGTCCTCTTATAGCAGTACTAAGAGGAACCCTTTTAATAACATGTAGTAGCATATCCATGTATGTGTTGGAGGCACCCAACTTGTTGGTGATCCTATGGAAAAAGGCCATGAAGCAGGCAAGCAGCAAAGACCCAGGGGAAGAAATCAGAGGAATAATTAAGATTTTTGTTAGTGGGCTTTTGAGGGCCAAACCCTGTCAGATGAGATGAAGCTCATGAGCAAATAAGTCTCTGCTTTAAAGAGCCACAGCTGTAAGTGAGTGTTGTGTTGTCTTTAAGTTGTTCCTACGCTGGCCTAGTGGCAGGCTGTGAAGATGCCTGCAATGAGCAGGTGCCCTTCTGAGATGTCTGAACTCTCAGGCTAAGTCTTCGGCGTAGGTAGAGTCAAATACTCACTTCCTCCCAGCTTTAACAAAATTAAAAACAGACAGACCCACGCACTCAGTTGAAGCCTTTTCCTCCTGCTCTGGGTGGGGCAAGATTTCTCCTCTCTTCCTTTCCCTCTCTTCCTTTGGTTCGGGCAYGGTAGCAAGTTGCCCGCCTCAGAGTCAAGACAGTATGTGGATTTACAGTATTAATGGCAGTGCAGTGTCAGCCTGGAGCTGTGCTCTAACTCGTACATACACGTACAGGGCAGCAGGGATGGCCAGAGAGGGTTGGTGTGGGTTTCTCCTTTTTGATGATTTCTTATAGCGAATTGCAGGGATCTGCCAGCTGGTCTGGCAGCTTTTCCTCAATAAGGCAGAGTTTCCTTAGTAAGTTGTCCCCTTTCCTGAGTAAAACTTGGCCTGGTGCTCTGCGTGGAGCTGTGTTGGCGGGAGCCTGCAAGCGTTCATCCGTCTTACTTGAGACAATGGCAGGCGACTGTGGGGCTGGACGTGCCGTGCGAGCTACCTGCCAGGACGCGGCGGGAGCAGCTTGTCTGCACAGATGATGGTTCTYGCGTTGCACGGCAGATAGCCGAATAGCCTGCATTTAAAATGTGCATATGACCAAAACCATGCCCTGCAGCAAGAAGCTGCTTTTTTTCTTCGTTACAGCATCCATTTACCTCAAATACTGCTGTGCGCTATTAGGGGGGGAGGCATACTCTGCTTTCTTTTAAATTCCTGTAATTATCCCTTGCTTCAGTATCACAGCTTCTAAACAAAGTGCAGGAAAAATTCATTGTGTTTTGCTCCCCTCCTTGCTCATTTCTGATCCAGCCAAGAGCGTGACTGGTTGACAACAGTTGTCCAAAGCCATTCCATTCTCTCCTCCCCAAACCCTTCCGTATACTATCTTAATTATCCCAAAACTGCAAGAGTATGCACTCAGTCCTTTGGGCGGTTTTAGATTCCCATGAGGATATAACACAGCGAGGCTCAATCTCCTGAAAAGGCATAACATGTCACAAGTGTTTTGCACATCTCTTTCCAGCTCTTGTTCTTTAGAGTAACAACCCTTTACCATAATGCAAGTTAATCATAAACAGAAATTAGAAAGGAAAACGTTGTTTTACTGGAAGGAGAGTGCAGGATATATAATCCATATGGTAGACACCCACCGGCTGCTTGGTAGGATTTGGCACCAGGGGATGTGCCTATAGTACGGGGAGGTGGATGCCCACCACACTTCAGCCTGCTCTCCCCCCATCCCCACTTGAAGCTGGCCAGGACCTGGGTGCCTGGGGACCAGGTTGTCTCCAGGCTGCAGAAGTCAGGGGTCTTTTCTGCTTCTTTCCAAGCGGCAAAACAGCCGCAGGAGGAGAATTGGCACATTCCCAGAATGAGGGTTTATTTGTTGTTCGGCTGATAGGTTTTACCAGCTGAGTGGTGACAGGATTTTGGCAAAGTGCTTCCTGAATGAAGGCTGAAGGAATAAGAATAGTGCTACACACGCGCGCGCGCGCGCATGCACACACACACAGGTGCTAGTGCTAGTATTGCAATATTGGTCAGGAGAACTGTCTTATACTTTGGGAAATTTTTTCAAGTTGTGACAGAAAGGAGTAGGAATCTCAAAATAAGATAGATAGATACACACAGAATGTGGTCCTAACTCGATATTTCTAGCCACTTATGTAACTTATGACAGCATTCATATCTTGCATTATATTGAAATACCTGCCATTTAGGCTCAGTGCCTATTTTATTACAAACGTATGATATTAGTACTCAAGAATTTGTACCAGAGGTTCCCTTAATCAGTTTGAAAGAAACTGGCAATATGTTTCAGAAGCGCCTAGAGAAAAACAYCCAAAATCTGGTCATCAAATCAATTACTGTAGTGACTTGTTTTGGTTTAACAAGAATCGTCAGCTAGGTTTTATCCACCCACACTTAGCTTAAACTCATTCGTATTTGGAAGGCTCCTCATAAGGCACATGTTGTTTGGGGCTTGCGTTGAATGTTTTTTACAGATTTCAGGTCACTTGTTCTGACAGAGCCGTCACAAGGAAACTTACTCTAATTCAGACTTAACTTTCCCCTAACTGAAAATGTTAGGACCAACACGTTTTTGGTATTCCTTACTTTTCAGCAGCGGGGAGCATGGTATTGAGTGGTCGTGTTGGTTACAAACTGCAAGAATCATTTTCTCTTGGCTGATCTGTTACAGACCACAGTCATTGACTATGTGAAGCCATCAGATCTCAAGAAGGACATGAATGAGACCTTTAAGGAGAAGTTCCCTCACATCAAGTTAACCCTCAGTAAAATACGAAGGTACATTGCAAAGCCTGATACGGCTGCAGAATGATGCAGCTACCTCACATTTCAGTGCAGTTGTTGTATGTGAAGAGAAGCGGAGTATGGATCAATTTTCCGAGAACAGTCATCTGTGGAGGTGCTGAATAAGTCAGATGATTGCTCTGATTAGTGGCCTGAGTAAACAAAATAGGGGAATGTGTTCAACCATGTACTAGTCAGGTGTAAAACATATCTGAAGGGGTGAGGATGCAAACTGGGTATGGACTATGCTGTAAGACTTAGAAAAAAAAAACACAAAAAAAGTCTCATAGCTCATGGTACTTAGCTTAAAAAGAGATGAAGAAAGAGAAATGGTGGATTTTTTTGCCTTGTCCAGAGAACATGGCCAGAAGCAAGACAAGTGGTCACCTCCACAGTGAGGTTGTAATATTTCATTGCTGTTTCCATTGTAGCAGGCTAGACATACCACTTTGCTGAAGTAATGATGACTTCATTTGACTCCTCAGACAGAGGTGTCCAGAAGGATACTGATCCATGTTTGGTAACTAGAGAATTCTGCAGTACATTGAGGGACTGTTAATTTGAATTTGACCAAACATAACCAACAGTAAAGCTGCATATAGATCACAAGCAATGAAGTTGTTATTACTAAATAAATTGTATGTAGCTTAAGACTTCTGAAGAAGTATTTTTATTGAACATGTCAAAGCTTTTTAGTTGCTTCTCTAGTTTGTTACAGCTATTTATTGGGGATGAGGGTGAGGTCAAAATGTAATTCCCAAAATGGAGTATAAGGACATTTGCCCAGTAAATTACATCTTTCTTTACCCCTCCATTTGACTAAGCAGAAATCTCTGAAAGAACGACTCTAGTGATGAAACAAGAAATGCTTTAAAATGCAACTCACAGCATACTTGTCTGGTCTCTTTACGCAGCTTGAAAAGAGAAATGCGCAAGCTTGCTCAAGAAGAATGCGGTTTTGAAGAGCCCACCGTGGCCATGGCCTTTGTGTACTTCGAGAAGCTCGCGCTCAAGGGCAAACTAAACAAGCAAAACAGAAAGCTTTGTGCTGGAGCCTGTGTTCTCTTAGCGGCCAAAATTGGCAGTGACCTCAGAAAACATGAAGTCAAGCATCTTATAGATGTACGTATACCTAGGCTTCCAGTGTTTCTTCCACATGACGTGCCAGCGTGTGGCTCACACAAGCCTGCTTATCAGTGGTCTTGGCTCTCCTCTAGGTTTCCAGCTGTTCAGCCAGCTAACTACCTTCCTTTATTATACATTTATGTAGAAGTATTAGTGACCAATATCTCTGCAGAGGAGTGAGAAGCTTGTTTGATGAGATTGAACAGCGTGGTGTCAGATACTGTCTTACCTGATACAAGTCAAAAGTTAACCTTCAGGGCATTCATTTTCCTTTAATTATATTTTCAAGAACCATTAAGGACTCTCCTTTGAAGGTAAATGCAGATATTAATTTGGGATGGAGTGTAATAGGCTACCAGGTTTGGATTTCACTCCTCAAGCTAAGCTTTTGGGCATAGGACATTGCTTCCATGAGAACACTTCACCCTGACTTGCTTTCTGTGGAGTAAGGTGTTTGGTCTTCTACCCTCACCATGTTAAAGGGTTCACAGAGGGAAGGGAATGTAATTCCCTAGTCCAGTTGCAAGCACTAAAATGTCAATCTGATATATCTCTACAGAAAACTGGACAGGCAGCTGGGTGCTTGGCTACAACCAAACTCTTAGTTCAAGAGCCACGACAGCTTGGTTGGGGAGCAGAAGCGGATTCATACCCTTATGCCACAGTCACAGAAATGGTTGACAGTCAGTTTGTTAGAATGGCCTCCAGATAACCAGAAAAAAAAAAGAGTGGGAGTTGAAGATCTGGCCTCTCTTGCTACCCTGAAATATTGGTCCATCCTTAAGACATCCTGAGCTTTTCATTAGATCTAGTGGGGAGAGAAGCAGCAAGCCAGGGAGGCCGTAAGAAGACAAGGGGGGGGAAGAAATCCCCATAGAGCTGGCTGCCTTCTAGTATCCAAAACCAGTGAAAACAGCAGAACAGATGGGAGGTTTAGTACATTACAGCAGAAAGCCAACTATGAAACCCATCTCTTTTCCTTTGGGGATAGCAGAGCTTCTTTTACTTATTGTTCTTAGGATTGTAGCAGATGACACCTTTTGCCTCTGAGGTATCAATAAGATCAAATAGATCTAATTGTAGTGGGACTAATTTCCCCAATAGGAGGATCTAACACGTTCTAATGCTGAAAAGAAAATTCATGATTACAGATGGAGCATGAATTTTGTGGGCACTTGCAAGATGCATGTATTCCACTATACAAGTGATTTTGAGTATGCATGAAGCTAGATATTTCCTCTTCCTGCATTGATAATCGCTATGATCATTAAAAGATATATCTACTAGAAATGGAATGAGTAAAATATCAGAAATGGCAGGTCCAGCTGAACTTTGTAAACTGCCTTTCCAATAAGAAATCAGTCTATCATCTGATTCATCCCAGTAGTTTATCAGCTACTGACTAGTAAAAGGAAGGGGGAATATTAAGCATCATAACATTATGCAGTCATAAGCTGCCACTTTGCACATTCAGGTCAGTTAAAAAGAAGCGTCTTGCTGAGTAAAGTGGTAGTAAGGAAAGATCATCAGTTCTGAATAAGCAGCAGAGTATGCCAGCACTGTCTCAGTCAGAGATAGGAGGAGAAAGCCATAACCCTAATTTTCTAAAACTGGAGCCATGCAAATTCAGCCAGGCAGAGATTTTAGTGAGAGCAGCGTGCACTTTTAAATGTCTTGAATAACGTCCTCTGCAAGAATATACTAGAAAGTCATTCACGGAGGCTTTTTTACATGGCTGTTGTTACAGAAACTGGAAGAGAAGTTCCGACTGAACAGGCGTGAGCTGATCGCCTTCGAATTCCCGGTGCTGGTGGCCTTGGAGTTTGCGCTCCACCTGCCGGAGCACGAAGTGATGCCRCACTACAGACGCTTGCTCCAGAACTCCTAGCACTGGCTGCCCTTCCGGGAAGGGGCTCCAGACTGTTTCCACTTAGCTCTGGGGAGCTGCAGTTACTACTGGAAATGCAAAAGCAGACTTGTAACACTTAACTCGCTCGCTCTCGCTCTCTCCCCAAAACAGTTTTTCCAGCAACATATAGGAAACACTGTGTTGACTTAAGACTCTCAGCTTTGACAGATTTACATATTGTTATTTTTCTCAAAGCAGGTGAAGTCTGAGATGTTGGTTAATGGTTAACGTTTGCTGAAACTGGGTGGCAACTGACCCTACTTGTGGGGACTACGCATGTAAGTCAGTTACCTGAATCAGACATACAAAAATGTAAAGGGCAGCCTCCATTACCACCTCTCTCTCCATCACACAAACCCCAAGAGCCCACGTGAGTGCATTCTCCTAGTGTTTTTTCTACCGACCTGCTGCAACTTACACAAGGACTTCTTAACGTTGTGAAAAAGCTTTTAAAGAGGATATCTTCACTGTGTCAAAAAGAATGTGCCAATCTATTTTTGTATCAGCAATTGAAAGTGCACTTTTTCCTGTCGGGTGTTTGTGTGCGTGTGCGTGTGTGTGTGTGTGTGTGTGTGCACGCGTGTGTGACGCTGAACTGATCTCGGGCCGGGTGGCTGGCTTCGCAGTTTCAGAGTATATCACTTACTTACTGATGGTGAAGATCAAGGTGACCTTACATGTTTACTTCTTGAAAAACATAACTACTGGAAAAGTGGTAAATGGGAACATTTTTGGACACTTTTTTTTTTTATTCTCTGATCTTTCCAACATTTTACCTTTGAAAGGGTTACACTACTACTACAAGAGAAGAATCAGCAACTGACCATAAGTTTTCACTCACGTTTGTGATAAAGATGAAAGCATTAGTACGAGATTTCCATGTCATGTTTTTTAAAAACGTCTTGTGTTAAGCCACATGCATATTTTTAACCTTCGCACTTTTCCCACTGTGGAGATGGTTAGACTTGCACTCTGTAGTGTTGTATTTCTGTGCTCTATGTTAGAGTGCGTAATAAGCACATTTATTGTGCTGTATCTTAAAACAGTGTTTTATTTAAAAAAAAAAAAAGAGTAGGGCTCAGCAGTATAACAGGTGTCTTAAGGCTCCAACAGCAGGRACATCAGCTATTGTTATTTTGTTTTGTTTTTAAACTAGAATTGACTGTGCAAAACTTAAAATCAGTGACCATTTAAGTTAAAGGTCCAGTTCCTTTAGACATTTCAATACTGGAGTTCTACAGTAAACTTCCTGCAGCTTCCATGGTTCTGACTGGACACCCCAAAAGGCTGGAGACTTTCATCCAAACTCTCTGATGCTGTATACCCTATGCTAGTGCTGTGCTTGAGGACACTATTAAATTGTTTTTATTCTGTGAGCTTACACCCCTGTCCAGTCTTCTCCTATGCTGATTCACTGAACAAGCCTTGCCCTGAACATGCCCCACACAGATCCACTAAAGTCAAACACTTACATTCATGGTATTAAAAAATAAAAATAAAAAAATCTCAGCCATGAGGTTTCAGCTGCAGCCTTACACCTCTCGGTTTGGGAGTGCTTGCTCAGAGCATGGAAAGGGCTTGTGAGCAGAAGGTAGAGAAGTGGGACATAGCAGAGGATGCGAACACACTAACACTTACTTTCTTTCATTCACTTTTATTTTAATCGGTTTTATTATTTCCTTCAGTTAGGCCAGGAAACATCCAGTTTCTTTACCAGCTTTGACGCCTTTAAATTCTAGTATGAAAAATGCCTGCGTATGATTGCTCTATAGGTGCTGGAAAGGTTACATAAAACATGTCAGGACAAATGGGAGTTTGTTTGATGCTATTGCTCTCCCTCCATTTTAAGGGGGAGGTTCACTATGCTAGCTTACAGTTATTATTCCTACTTAGCTAATTATTAATTAGATACATTCCACCAGGACTGGGGGAAGAAGGGGCAAAGAGAAAAGTCCCCCCACCGCTGCATTGGACGCATCACACATCTGGCAGCAGAGAGGGGCCAGGGGCCCAGAAGCAGCCGAGAAATGGAAAAGCTGAGAGCCTGCAGAGCGCTTAATGTGTACAGCTCCTCTCGGGCTTGTTTGCTCAGCCCCAAACGGCAGCATAGCAGCTTGGCCTCCAAACCAAAACATTTTGCAGGTGCGACAGGAGGCCCTCCATCTTCAGCTGCATCCTTTTTCACCAAAATCATGTATATACTTTCAAAATTTGCTTCTAATTACAGAGTTCTGTTCCTAATAGTGACCACATACATAGAGCTAAATGGAAGCTTTACTTTTCCATAAAGGCTTCTACATTTTGCTTTTGAGTCTGATTTTTTAATGTTGCTTTATTAGTATTGCAGGGAAAAAGCAAATTGTGATTGCAAGATACAGACTAAAGAATGACAGCCCTACAGTAGTCTTTAGAGATGCTGTTGAATCGTGCTGTCACATCTTTGTCTTCTGTGCTGCTACCCAACCCTCATCTACAGTTTACACAGATTTCTGGGATGAAATCTGATTGCTGGAGACTTTCTGCTTTTTGTTGTTGTTGTTTTGGGGGCGGGAAAGGGTTTTGGAGTCATGTTCAGTTACAGTTTGAATGTGGAATAAACACGATGGTGATGATGTTGCACTGTTCACTTAGGAATATATATAAAGCCATATGATGCTAAATGTCAAAGCACAAAGCTTGGTCAGTACAATTAAGGTTCGGACAACAGGCAGTATTTGCCCCCTTTTCTCCCCAACCCTGGGAAAATTCAGGCTGAAGTGATCAAGGAAATCTGTACCAAACAAACAAAAAAAAAAGCGTTGATTGTTTGCCTTTGTCTTACATGGTAATGAGTGTTGATTTACAAATGATTTTAGGTTCAACTTTAAATAGTTTGGAAAATAATCCATTCCAGATCACTTGTTATGTTTTGAGATTATATACTATACACTCTACCATGCAGAGGGTTTTTTCCTTTTCTAAAAAAAAAAAATAAAAAATTTTAAAAAAATTGAAAAACCCAGACTCTTTTCCACCAGTGACAGTAAGTAAAATTATTCAGTTCTCTCACCTGTATGTGTCAAATGTTTTTGGTTTTGTCTTCCTCTGGGACATCAAACTGCTTATTAATAAGCCCATGGCAGTATTACTAATAACTCTTGTTGTAACTTGCAAGCAAACTAAAAGGAGAAGCCCCAGGCTCCAGTTTACCACCAAAAAGGCTTCAGGAACATTGAGGACCAGGAGATGGAACTTCTTTACCATGTTAAACCTTACCCAGTCAGCAATATTTATGTGCTGGGCTGGCAAATTTGTTCACAAGGTCTTGCCTTCTCTTCCCAGTGGGGAGATCACTGCTGGTCCAGGAAAGCTGGGCATAAATTCGTGTCAGACCCTGAAGCACCGCTGCTGCAGTTACCAGTCTCTGGCTTCACCAGCCAAGGTCCCTGGGCACCCCCAGTGCCTGTCTCCATGCAGCTCACCCATCTCCAGGCTCTTCCCCCACTTCTAGGATCTTTTCTCCAGCTGAGATCTTCACTTTCTTCTTTCCCAGATCACTTCTCCCCCCCCCCCCCCCCCCCAACCAAAAACCCTTCTTTTTGGCAGCAATGCCTCTTTCTGGAACACCAAGCCCCCAGTTTTCTTGCTTTAAAAAGTCTGTGTGCAGAAGCACAAGGGGTGAGCAACCTCCTCATCCATGTGTTTGTCTCATGGCCCTTCATTATTTAAAGGGTTCAGGACTTAGTCTACATGTTGCCAAATTAACAACCAGCCCATACAGGTTGCAGCTAGCAAGTGGCAGGCTTCTGCTTTAGCATTCAGGAGTTCAGACATTCACTCACACATACAAATACAGCCAATTATATGCCACCTGTTAGCGTTCACAATTTAAGCTATTTTTTTTGCCAGCACCTAGTTAGTCAGCCTCTCCAAACAGCACCCTGTTTGAACTCAGGTTGCCCATCCAGCTTCCATTTTAAACTCTGGAGACAAGGGGGAAAAGATGAAGAGAAGAAGAAATTTCACACACATCCCTTCAAGTAAACTTGCACACAAACTGAAAGGCCCTTTTGAACCACCCCTAAATCCTGTTCATTCCCTCTGACTTTGCTGTGAGTACATACAGCCAAAGACTCAGTGCCTCAGCCTGAGAACAAGCCTTATTTTAATTACAGGAACTGAGATGGGAAAAAACAATCTTTGCACCATGCTATTTTTAGGCTGATGTTTTCTCTACCCCTTGTATGCTCCCATTTCACCCCAGGTGACCATGATCTAAGCTCCATCCTGACAGTAGCAGAAGGGCCACAAGCAAACCTCAAATTCATCCTTCCTGCCAGAGAGAGTAGCAAAGAAAGAGGAGCAAGAGCTGCATGGGGCACTCAAAGTCACCTGTTCAGCACCCCAAGGCCCCAATCCTTTCCTAACTGCATCACCCATGCTTCAAACCACATTAATCAGACACTGCAATTACCTAGGCTGATCAAAAGCTGCCCATATAGCACATGCTCTCTCCTTCCCTCCTAACCTGAGAATCAATCTTGGAGGGTTTTAAAGTTAAATATATTTGAAGAGATTAAATTTAAATTTGGATATATTAAAGTTAATTCTAGATTATATTAAAGTTAAAGACATATGTTTTATATCAAGCTTCTTGCCACAAGACACTTTCAGGAATAAAGTACTGGAGGGAACCACCTTGCTCAGGGAGCCCTGGGTCTGGCACTTGCAAGCACATCTGTTATGTAGGCATCTGGTCCAGATGAGCTCAGAGACCATCTTTTCATTCACTGTAAACCCAGAAAGCATTGCCCAGAACCCAACAGCAGGTATCAGGACTAGTGAGACTAAAACTAACAGCTGCAGTGTGCTACAGAAAAAGAGTAGGAATGGTGATCCTGGAAAATGGACTGTATACATTCAATGCAAGGGAAAAGAAATACCAAGTTGCTGCTGACTTCAGATGTGAACAATTTCTATCGCTTAAAGAGCTCTAAATATTGGCTACCATCACAAGCTTAATTTCCCGTTTCTGTGACTCCCTTTAGCCTGTCACACAAACCTCGCCATAATCTTACTGAGCACCTTACCTCTACTACCCTGTTTAGACAGATGCTCCATGACTTAATTCCTTAAACCATTAGAAGCCTTCTAGTTTGCAGCTGAATTTTAGTTGTGACTAATTTATGACTTGTTGAACTCACACCAGTATATCATGTAACTTGAAACAGAAAAATTCCTCCCCTACAGCTTGCTGAACCATGGGATGGGGTGGGGGGGTCCCTCATCGCAGTAGATATGCTTAACAAGCAAAGTATTTAGTTAGACAAGATAGTAAAAGGGAAGGGAGAGAAGGGATGAAAATAACTCTCTTCTACTGCAGCAAACACATGCTATGTGAGAGTGCACCCACGGAGCTCTTTCCCCTAGTGTGGGACACTGTTAGTCATAATAAACCTTGTATATTATGTCGGTCATAACATACCATCTCCTTGTTTCTCATAGTCCTTGCTGCTGTGAGGGTCTCCTAGCCCCTTGCTTTGCGACTCCTCTTCCTTTTGCTCTTCTACCTTTTTTGGCATGATCTCCAAATTTGATCATGGATAAGCTGACACCAGAGAAACACCATACAACGTCTCAGTAAACACTGCAGAGATTGCTCATCATTAGAGGAGCCTCCAAGCCTAGTGGAGTGTTGCCTTAGCTAACATCAGCAAGTATTTCATTTTCATCAAGGAAGAAGCTGTGCAAGCCAGGGCTCCAGAACGGCTGCCATTACGACTAAATACCCTTAGTTTTTTCTTCCCCAGCCTCCATGAGGTACCCTTTCTACTTCATCCTCTTCCCTCCTTTCCTTCTCAACATACACAGGCAAGAAGGGGAAGTTTCCCCATTGTTTCCCTCTACCAGCAGCTGGAGGGGGTTATTTTGAGATTTTATTGGGGGAGAGAGAATGGAGAAGCAGAAGGGGAGAACATAAAGCCCAGTTTATTTACAAGCCAATATTAAGATCCCTGTGTTAACAAACAGAGACCAGTTTAACAGGAATAGATTCTGTTCATTGATTTAGGAGAGGGAAGATTTGGGAGTTTGATTTTTCTTTTAGTTTTTAGATTGCATCTACATCTTTTTCAAGATTTTCCTCAGCACCTTTAGAGGCTAGAGGCTTAGAGCAAGAAAAAGTTTGGAGGAATCTAGACTACCTCAAACTATTTGCTTCTCCTCTATTGTTTTACTAATTGGTCATTTTGACAACACAGTTGCATTGCGCTGGCTTTTTACACAGAACAAAGGCATTTTGTCGCAGCACAAGAACTGCGGTGGCAGGATCAGATCGTTTTTCCTTCTCTCACACCAGAGGACACAAAGGTTACACATACTTGGCTCTACGTTTCCGCCTATCTATCTGTTGAGTATCATTCAACCCTTGGGAGTGCACRGGCCTCAGCTTCTTCTCCTTCTGTTTGTAGCCAGTCCTCACACACAAAAAAATGAAACTAAAAAGCAGGTGAGATGGCAAATCCCAATGTATTTCTGAAATGCTAAAAAAATCCTATCAAATTGTAAGCTTAAGAGACATGTGTTGGTCTCTTCCCCCTCTCCCTGCAAGGAGCAGCATATGGAATTCCCTAGCTGGTCGAAGCAGTGTATTTGTGGCAGTTTTCCCCACCCTTCCACTTTTCAACATTGTCTTGAATAGCCAGTTTAGATGGGGAGGGGAGATAAAGTACCAAGAACAGACTTAGAAAAATTGCAGAGATGAACAGTCTGAGATGCTGCTCAAGGGAGGGAGGAATGGCTCACAAAGTTATAAATATGCAGAAAATAATGGGAGTCTGCGGTTTCCATTAATAGTTTCTGCTGGCAACCCAAGAAGCCTGGTCATATTTTTAGTTAAAAAAGATCAAGAATGAATGCAGAAACATAGTAGCTGTAAAGTTTTAAAAAGCTGGATAAAAGGCTTTCATTTCTAAACTGCTCATCCTACTCACCAGTAAAAATGACTAAATTGTTACCATCCAAGGTGGATTAACGGTCTAGGCTGTGCTGCTTCCCCAGGTCCTCTCCACTTCCTGGTGGCTGGAGGCCCCTGCAGAACAACGCACATATGAACAGCACTCATCGAGGGACTGCAGCCGAAAACACCGTCCTCTCGTCCTCCCACTTCTGTAGCTAGGAGCATAGACTGTGAGGCAATGCAATCAACTTCCGTTGATTAAACTGCCACATGCRGTCCTTTTTAATCAGGAAAGATATCAGCTCTGTCTCCAGCATAGGGCAGGAGCACACTGTGGGCCATTCCCAGGTGTATACATTGGCTACATCTTCACTGCATGTTGGGACGAGGCTGGATGTGAACCAGCCCATCATCCCTTCAGATTTCCTTCCACAGGAAACCTACGGCACTGACAAGAAGGGATGCAAGCAGCCACGGCCACATTCGTCCTTACACTGCTCACCTGAGCGTCCCTAGATGAAAACGGAGAACCAAGGTATGTTAAAGACATGCCCACCTAAAGAAAAGGGCATTGGAGCAATGACTACCCTCCACACATCATCACCATCTCTTCTTGAGAAAAGGAGTCTCCTCCCACTGGCTGTGAGAGGACTGCAGGGGTCCTGAACAGCCCAGTTGAAGTACAATCAGTAGTCACCTACCTTCTGCCTTCAAGGCCAAAAGTTATTCAGAGATCTGACCTCCCAAGATGTAGCCCACAAACTAACCACACAGCAGTTCCTCATGGGGCACAAGCATTTTAAAGAGACATCTAGGTACGGTTGAGACATTTCAAATGGATGAAGACCAATGCATCTCCAAACACCAGTAGATTGTTCTAATCTCTCTCTCCTAGTTGTGAGCATTTTCTCCTGTTAAAACTGGACCAATTCAAGCTTATGAACAATCCCAAAGCATTTAGATGCACATCTTCCAAAAACACAGGAAAGTTGCATCTAGAGTGCTTCTGAAAGCTTAATATTTAATGCCGCCTTCTGGAGCAATTTACACATCCTCCCTGCTATCCTGAAACATCCTCCTCCAGTGAGCAGCACAGATTGGAAGCCCATCAGAAACTGGAGTATTTCCATGGGCAAACGTTAAAATTCAAACCCAAAACCAGAGCTGAAAAGTACTCAACTCCCATGTCAGCCTGAGCCACTAATATTTTCTGAATCCAAGACTCCATAAATTGTCATCTGCCTTCCAGGGCTACCTATGTATCATCTTATTTGTGTAGAGATTGCAGTTGAATTAAGATAACAACCTATGTTGAGGAAAAAGGAACAACTATTTTTTGTCCAGTACCCAATCTTCAGTTTCCTCTAACCTGAGCAATATTACACAGTTCGATCTCTACCAGTCAGTGGAGCATACAACCCACTGCATTCAGATGTATTCTCTAATGAACATTTCAAGTATCAAAGTTTAAATTACCGGTCACATAGATAAATCAAGAACTATCAAATCCCATTTCCTCTTTCATTCCTTGTTAGCTGCTTTGCCCTTGCTGCTGCTGCTTAGGTGCCTTTTTTTCTTTTGGTTCATTTTTTATTATTTCAATAAACCCAAAGATAAGCAGAAAAAAGCTGGTGCAATGCTGGGAGTTGGGTCTGGCTGACTCTTTTCATACAGTGCATCCGGAGCTGCGGACTCCACCCTTGTCTGATTTATTTTAAAAGCCTGCTGTGTCCATTAATGGAAAATTGGACTCTGTTCAGGCTATGATGGTGTCCATGGAGAGGAAAATGGAAAGTCTCAGATTAAAGCTGCAGGAGGCCAGGAAGAAAAATATCTGGTGAATTTAACTGATGGTGGCAACACAATTATTATGGACAAACACTGAAGAAATGGCAACCTGTGATCCAAAGCAGATCCTTAGTTAGAAAGATGAAGAGGGTGGCATGAAAGGCTACAAGGCCACAAGGCTGAGAAACTGAAATATTCCTTACCAGCTGAAAGCAGTTCCTTACTGCAGCCACCAAGAGGTTTGCAGGCAGCAGAGCAGGAAAAATCATGATTCTGCAGTTCCCACAGCCACCGAGCACTGCTCCCCACATCTAACTCAGCAGCTTTCCACCTAGGACACTCCTCTCAAAGCACAGACCTCATTCCTCTTCCCCATCAGGGCTAACACTACCTGATATAGAAATATTCATGCATCTGCTGGCTCTTACTGCAGCAGAGTAAAACAGGGAATAACCAGGGAACAGCTCTACTTTGGACTGAAACCACGGCAGAACAAAGTACATCTCTGAGGCCCCTCCAAGCTGGTCCACTGAGGGCCCAAGAGGACAGTCATCTCCTGCCCTCCCAGTTCTGCCCTCTGGACAGCAGGGAAGACAACCTTTGGCATGAAGACCTGGACATTCTCCCAACAGACCTTTAGGAAGGGCTATTTCAAGGAATAATTAAAACCCTATATTGGCAAAGACAGAATTGTAGGCACACAAGATTTGTACCCCAAGGACTGCTGTAAAAGACAATGTATCCATCATTGCATAATTTATGGCAATATAGAAGGATTGTCTTAATCTACCTGTTACAGTGCACTTACTGAGGAGTCCCACTAGCATCTCATGCTTCACCAGGTGCAGACTACAAGGAACATTTCTGAACAATAAACTTGCAAGGTGTTGTGCTGACAACCTGTTCACAACTTAAACTAATAACCTATAATAATCTGTATCATAATCTTCATTCTGGGAGAGGCCAAGGCACAGGTACATGTTCTTTTCTTCCAACTTTGCCGTAAGAGTTGCAAAACACTGCAGGAAACCTAGCCAGAGGTTGCCTGTTGGAGCCTATAGAGGTGGCCTAGATAATCAGAGTGATCACAAGTAAAGAAAAGGAGAATGAGACCTTTTGCTACAGTCCCATATCCCTTTCACAACCTTCTTTCATTTCTTCTGAGTTAGGTAACAGAAAAGAACTGCTTAGTTTAGAAAGCAAAACAAAAACACAAACCAATGAATTATTCCTGAATTTTCCCTTCATAGATTGTAATTCAAAGAACTTGCTAGTACATTGTCCTTTCAGAAGCACTGTACACAGATGCACAAATTCTTTACTTCTTTTGGTACTTGCTGTGAAAACCCATTCTGGAATCCAGTGGTGATGTTCACACACTTTGCAAAATTGATCTGTTGAAGTGATATGATAGGATATCTATAATAATGACATTAAAATGGCTATCCATCCAAATTATTCTCTCCCTAGTTTCTTAAAGATCTGAGACTTATTTGATCACACTTTGGCCTCCCCCYGCTAGCTTTTGTACTCATCAGTAAGTTTGAGAAAGTGGTAGGAATGGCAGGGATATGCTCCTGAAAGTTTCATTAAAATAAGCAGCTGAAGGAGAAGTCACAGTAGCTGCCTTCATTGAAGACCTTATCAGACATTGGAGAAGCCCATCAAGGCACAAATATGCCTTGAAAAACCACCTACATCTGCGATGCTGCTGCCCACAAAGCAGCTTATTAAGCAAACTCTACACAGTCTCACACAATGGTTAAAGGCACTTATAGATATACTGAGCTGCGTTTTGTATAGCTAGCTTGCTTGCAAATTGCATGCACTATAAGCAAGTAACTCGATGAATAGACTTTTCAAAGCACAAATGAGCTTAGGTGCTAGTACTGGGATTCTTAAAAGAAAAAAAAAAGTGATTCAAAAGCTAAAAAAAAGCAGAAATACTACCCTTAGACCTAACGATTGATTTTGTAACAATGCTGTCCTCATATGATAAAAAGTATTTCCCAGTTAACAGTGTAGTAATAAGAGCCAGAAAGTAAAAAATAATAATAATAATAATTTTTAGTATAACTATAACCATAGTTATTTAAAAAAGACTACTATAGAGTAAAGGAGGAGATGCAACCAGTGACCTGGAAATTTAATGGGCTCTACAAAAAAAAAATACTCCAAAACCTTAAAGAATGTTATAGCTGCAATCTCATGCCACAGGCTTCCTTTACTGTTTGTTTTTAAATGATCACATGGAAAATGATGATAGAATTCTATAGCAGGAATATATTTTTGGAGTAGTCAAAAATATGTCAGAGTATTTTGTACCTTCCTATTAAGGCAAGATAGCCAAACCTCCAACTCACAAAACAATTTGTCATGAAGTGATTTCATGAAGTCTCTCAGAGAGGACCAATATAAAAGACAATTCTTTTCACAGAATCACACAGAATCACAGAATCGCTGAGGTTGGAAGGGACCTCTGGAGATCATCTAGTCCAACCCCCCTGCTCAAGCAGGGGCACCTAGAGCACATTGCACAGGATTGCATCCAGGCRGGTTTTGAATATCTCCAGAGAAGGAGACTCCACAACCTCTCTGGGCAACCTGTTCCAGTGCTCTGTCACCCTCACAGTGAAAAAGTTTTTCCTCATGTTCAGATGGAACTGTCTGTGTTTCAGTTTGTGCCCGTTGCCTCGCGTCCTGTCGCTCGGCACCACTGAAAAGAGTCTGGTCCCATCCTCTYGACACCCTCCCTTCAGATACTTGTACACGTTGATAAGATCTCCTCTCAGCCTTCTCTTCTCCAGGCTAAACAGGCCMAGCTCTCTCAGCCTTTCCTCATAAGAGAGATGCTCCAGTCCCCTAATCATCTTTGTAGCCCTTCGCTGGACTTGCTCCAGTAGTGCCACATCCCTCTTGTACTGGGGAGCCCAGAACTGGACRCAGTACTCCAGRTRTGGCCTCASCAGGGCTGAGTAGAGGGGSAGAATCACCTCCCTCRACMTGCTGGCAACACTCTTCCTGATGCACCCCAGGASACCATTGGCCTTCTTGGCCACAAGGGCACATTGCTGCCTCATGCTTAACTTGGTGTCCACCAGCACTCCCAGGTCCTTCTCGGCAGAGCTGCTTTCCAGCAGGTCAACCCCCAACCTGTCCTGGTGCATGGGGTTATTCCTCCCCAGGTGCAGGACCCTGCACTTGCCTTTGTTGAACTTCATGAGGTTCCTCTCTGCCCACCTCTCCAGCCTGTCCAAGTCTCTCTGAATGGCAGCACAGCCCTCTGGCGTATCAGCCACTCCTCCCAGTTTTGTATCGTTGGCAAACTTGCTGAGGGTGCACTCTGTCCCTTCATCCAGGTCACTGATGAAGAAGTTGAACAAGACTGGACCCAGGACTGACCCCTGGGGGACACCGCTAGCTACAGGCCTCCAACTAGACTCTGTGCCACTGATCACAACTCTCTGAGCTCTGCCATTCAGCCAGTTCTCAATCCACCTCACTGTCCACTCATCTAACCCACACTTCCTGAGCTTGTCTATGAGGATGCTATGGGAGACAGTGTCGAAAGCCTTGCTGAAGTCTAGGTAGACAACATCCACTGCTCTCCCCTCATCTACCCAGCCAGTCATTCCATCAGAGAAGGCTACCAGATTGGTTAGGCATGATTTCCCCTTGGTGAAACCATGCTGACTACTCCTGAGCACCTTCTTTTCCTCCCCATGCTTGGAGATGGCCTCCAGGATGAGCTGCTCCATCACCTTTCCAGGGATGCAGGTGAGGCTGACTGGCCTGTAGTTCCCTGGGTCCTCCTTCTTGCCCTTTTTGAAGACTGGGGTGACATTGGCTTTCTTCCAGTCCAGTTTTAAGAGCATGTTCCCTACTCTTTTTTCCCTGAAGAACAAACACTTGCAATAGTAGCTGTTGCAATATAATTTTCCATTATTTTCTTCCTCTAGCTGAATTCACAGCATAAGATATTCTCATCAGCACAATCATCTGTTTAAGGGAGCTGTATCTAGCCTGAGGCCTATATGAAGTGAATAGAATATCATGATTGATTGATAAGCAGATTCAGTTTGTATAATTTTAAAAGAAGTACACATGGAGTTTATTGACTCATAGTGCAGAACATGGTAATAGACCCAAGTTTCCTCTAGCTTAGAAAATTCTCAGCAGTTTACCATGAGACTTAAGTTGTCTGCTATCTTACTTAAAGCCCCAGATCCTGAAGGCAAAAGGTTAGGTGATAATCATCACAGCTGTTATTCACTGCATTTACTCTTTTAAAACTGAGTTTCCATGGTTTCAAAGACTATTTTGAACCAGAATGGTGTCCTTATGTCATATTTTCAGAAACCAGAAAAGTAAAAAGCAAGAGATATTCTGAAGGGGAAAGGGATGCTACTTTCTGGCTTTTACACCAATTTCTGTGTCAGGGGCTAAGAGTTCTTCTGTCATAATTTTCATTGGTACTGCCTTGCGAGTCAGTATTTGCTCTGGTGAACTACACTGCTTTTCTCCAAAGACTTCTCAGTCATGGGGGCGTTTGTTTCATGGGTTTGTTTATTTTAACCCGAAAGAAAACAATACAGTTGAGTTTTTTCCATTCAAGAGACTGCAGTAAGCAACTTACTCCTACAACACAGCTATTCAGAACACGAGCCATTCAGTGCTTTGCTCAGCAATTTCACTATTCCGCTTTGAATACAGCTGAGCCACACAAAATTCAGTTGTGTAAGGCTTGCTCCCCCTTTCCTTGAAAGTAGAGATTTATTTTCTTTGGTTACAGCTCATCAAGTCTTGAGGCTACAACCATCTCTGTTAATCTCTGAACAGTCTGTTCTTATTCATCATCAATAATAAGCTCAACAAGCACCCATGCTGAAGACAGTATGAACAGACAAGTATAATAAAGAAATAAAAGTTGCCTTGCTGAAATTTTTAGCTTCTGTRTCTATCCTACATCCTAATTCTTTGCATATAACTAGAGACATTAAATGAGAGAAGACAATGAACTTAGCCCTGAAGGAATGGAACGTTTGAAAGGAAGTTCAACTCCATTTTTAGAGAGGCCTTTGCTAGAATGATTTGCAGAGCTCAGGCTTTGGCAGCAAGACAGCCAGAAGCAGGATGGTGAAGAGAAGAATTTGGACGCTGTTCTCTTCTGCCTGCTAAAATTTATTGCATCTCTTACATTACAGCTATTTGTGTGTTCTCCACTAACCGCTTTGTGATGGGTAAATGTAAGGTTGCTACACAAATAAACTAGAGTATTCAACAGTTGGCAGATGAGATCCAAGGCAATGCTTGCATAGTTGCATACAATTTTACCTCTAACTTGATCTCCAATGACACCAGGATGGGATTGGCACTTCTGTCATTAAGCTTAGATGAAGAAACTCAGAGTAACGGGTGATCATGCAGAGAGCTGTTTAGCACCCCTGGCAACTTGCTGAGACTCTTTTGCTGGCATTGAACTGTCCCGCAGGGTTGCACACTTACTGCGGGGGGTGTCAATTAAAGTGCTCTGACCTGAAATAACTTCATTTGATAACTTGGAGGGCAACCTTGGCACAAATGATGCATAGGGCATCCCTCCACTGACAAGGCAAAATGCAAACTTTCTAGGCATCAGTAAGAGGTGACTCCTTGAGGAAAGTCCTCCATGCCTTGTTTGAAGCCATAGCCAACGGATCCTTTGGTGTCCTAGCAGCTGTGTGACACAGAAACAGCAAGATTCTTGCCAAATCTCCTTCCAGGGCTAGAGAGGACAACTAATCAGACTGGCCTAGCCTTCAGTGCTTTCAAAGGAAAGTCTGAGAAATACCTGTCACGCGTGGTGTTCACAACCCCAATGAATGCTTTATGCTTTTGCAGTGTGACTGCTGATTATTACAACAGTGTAGTTCTTACTGTGGGCATCTACAAGTCTCTAAGACATTTCCACTTAAGAACAACTTCATAGCTTGAACCATAATCTTCTTAGAAGTTTTAACCCTCTCGTTAATCTATCTTGCATTAGTTATATTCCTTTCGCGCTTAAGCATGACAAATGGGATTCCCAGCTCTCCACCTTTCCTTGACTATCTGTGTTGCCTTATGATCTAACCAGTGAAAGCTCCAACCTACCAGTTTCTCAATCTGAATATCCATTTCCTCCAAACAACATCAATGCATTCTCCTTATCTTTCCAAAGGAGTTGGGCTGGAGGCTTGTTTATTCAGACAACTTGCTTCAGGCAGACATTATTATTACACAATATTGCAAGACACTGGATGCACGCAATTCCAGCATAAACAAATGTGTTGGTACATCAGCTTTTTTCATCATCAGAAGGTACAGAAATCAGAAGTTTAAGTGTAAACATGGATCAAATTCCTAAATTGAAATAGGCCTTAAGTCCACCTCCCAAAGGTGTACTGACCCTAAGCTGCTTGAGCCAACAGAGTAAAGCAACTATCACTTCACCAACAATGTGTAAAACAGAAGGCCTAAATGAAATTTGGATCCAGTGGCAGAGAGTCGTGAAAGGTGGGGAACCGCTAATGGCAAATAGCAGAAAGAAGCTAGAGTGTTCTTGGCTCCTGACATTAGTCTTCTAAAGCAAGGTCTGCGAACGCAGTTATGAGATTGCATTCATCACCAGGTAGAAAGGGTTAAGAAGGATCTCAGACATTTTAGAATTTAAAGAATCATGCAGTTAGTTTGTGCTTGTATAGAAAAGCAAACAATTTGACAAGTCTAAGCTATGTATTTCTAAATATTAATCACAAAGCCTAAGAAAAATATACTAAGCATATTCACATCACGTTTTTCAAAGAGATTTTGTATATCATCAAATCAAGAACTTAATATGCCAACTGACTACCCCCATCTATTTTGGAAGTAGCAACATTTATTTATTAAAAGGTGGGAAAGCACTCTGACTCCTCCCCACCCCAGACAGGGAAGAGGTACATTCCCCACTTTGGTGATGAAGAGATTACAACTTTTTCAGTAGCATTCCCAAAAGAATAGAGTTGCTTTTCTAGTAGATATCAAAGCTTACATAATTTCATTTTCAGAGAGTAGTTTAAAAAGTGTCAAGTTTCTAAAACAATGCAGTTAATATGGAAATGGTTACACAACCCCATAGGCTCCTTTAATTCCTTTTTGGGACTAAACAGCCATGTACTTATAGCATACCCCAATCAAAAAAAACAATGAATAAGCAGCACATTTTCAGGAAAAAAAAAAAAAATCTCTTCCTGTTTTATCTCCTGGTACAAAACCACTCAGTCTCAACTTTTTTCAGTCCTGCCCCCAATCTCCAAGCCCTCACTCATGCCTTCTTTTCAAAATAAAATTTGAGTCTGTCCCTGTGCCTATCATCTGGAACAGGATTAAAGTTTTGCACTGGGTCTGTTGCCTGGTTCACAGTAACAGATGATATTTTTGAAAGGTATTCATTCAGCTTCTGCTCCGGGTAAGACAATTTGCTATAGGGTTTTCTATAGCCTACTACCTCCTTTAGCTTACGGTGAAACAGAAAATTAGGAGAAATGTTCTTTCCTCAGCACTCTGTACTGCTCCAAGTAACCCACTTTTCTACAATACCCATTAAAAGCATCCTTTTCAAAACATGTTTTATGCCCACACAGCATATCTTGAATTCTTCAGATCTTCTTGTTTGAGGATGGGAAATAAGAACATAAATATACACACTCATCCACCAGGTAGGACATAGTTGTTCAAAACATAATTGTAAACCAGAACTCTGACTCTTACCAAGATATTTAATACGTTCATCACTTTTCGAAAAAAATACCCTTCCTATTGCTTTTTGCTAAGATCACTGGCTCGGCAGATTTTCAGCTTCACTATTAAATTGGTACTGAAACACTGGCATACATTCTCTTCCCGACACTAAGCACAACAATCACACTGCAGTAAGCAACAACAGAAAAAAAGTGCTTCAGTGGTAAGCATCAGATTCATTTCATTCATTCAATAAAATCTTCTGCTGCAAGCTATGTCACAGCAACCAGATCCAGAAGATTGTTTCTACGCAGCATTCATGTGGCCTGTGTTTTAGTAACCCACTTGCAGTCAACACCCATCAGCTTTACTATTTCAATCTTCATTCCATGGCACTTCCCTTTGTTTTAATTAGAGTCTCTTTATCATGAAAGTCAGCCACACACAAAGGTACACTGTTGCAGCAGACAATACAAGCCTCCTCGCTAACCTATTACTTTGACCAAAAAACCTCATGCTCACTTGGAAAAAAACGTGTAAGCAATACAAGATCAAAAAGGTGTTATGATTCAGGACCATCTCCTGTTAGAGTGGTTTGATCAAAACCAGCAGATACGAAAACAGTACRTGAGAAAGCTACCAGTGATCTGCTTTCCCTCAAAAAGACCACCACACTCAAGTTTGTCTCTGCCATCCCACATTCTGCAGGCCCAAGAACTGAAAAGCCTTTAGACTCTAAGGGTCCTTAAAAGACGGATATTGAAAAAACAGAGGTTCTTCCACCACCTTAACCACAGGACCATTGCTACATATTCAGGCATTAATTAGTTTCATTGCATCTCTCCAATGTAAACAAACTCCTCCTTCCTCAGATCACTGTATTTGTTATTTGGTATCTTTGAATGACCACAGAAAAGGTCAATTATATATAAACACTCTGCCCTTCGCATATTTGTTCTCTAAGTTACTAAATGTAACTGTTTGCATGTCTTGAAAGAGCGATCTTAAGTTTGGACTTCTAAGGTTTCATATTTGAAGATCATTACTATAACCCTGAAATGTGTTTTTTACCCTTGCAATATCCTCCTTCAGAGATAGGGCTGAATTAAAGATTAGGCCATTGTTTCCTCAGGAAATTACCACATTTGCTCTACCCCTTCCCATCTAGTCACCTATCTCCTTAAGCCCAACCTGCTCTACAGCTGATTGAGAACAAACTAAGACTTTTGTCTTTTCTGAGAGAAAAAAAGAATTAACTAAGAGCTCTACCTCAGAAAAAATTCTCCCAGCTCATAGCCTGATGTCTTTCATATTAGTTCTGGTTACACTGTCTGGGACCTGACCCAATAGCAGCAACTGGAAGAAACATTGTCAATGGTTTGGGTTTCAAATAATGAGACCTGGCAAGGGGCTTTACAGGGTACTCAAGGCTACACAGTCTTACTCAAAAGCTAGGCAGCCAACTCTTGTAACAACATAACCCATACACAGCATGTGAGTGGCCAGTATGTTCTTGTTCTCTTAACCCCACATTCCCTCTCTGCTGTAATCACCTCTGGGTCTCAAGGCTACTTGCCTGCTTGGATCTGAGTGCCCCAACACACACCTCTTGCTGTCTGTTCTGACCCGGGGCTGGCTGGTGGGAAAGGACCTCTTCCCAAAAAAGGCAGGAGGGAAGCTGGGGTCTTCATGTAGGTTCCCTCTGGCAGCTGGCTGAGGGGTGGCTCAGAGCCATTCTCCCTCCACCTCAGTTAGAGTCGAGGAAAGCTGTTTTTTGTTTGTTTGTTTGTTTTTTAAAAAAACACACTGCAGGGCCTATTGAAGGTGGCTGTTCCTCCCCCTCAGGTACCAAGTCAGGCAGGCAAGCCCACGTCATGCTCACTTCTAGATCTATCTCTGGCTTGCTCTAAACTTCCAGCTAAGACACTGTCTTAGAGCTTTACAACTGCTGCATCTCATCAGTTCCCAGACTGAAAATCCCCACCATAGGAAACTTATTAACAAATGAAGACACCACCACTTGTTTTAACAGCCTCCAAATGGCTCTCTGCACCCTCTCCCCCCCTAGAACAGGTCTAGCCATCCATAAGCTTGCTACTGGCAATACTTAGGCAGCCTTTCACTYGCACACACTCCAACACGGGCTGGCTGCCAGCTAGGACCACAGCTCTGCCGTCAACTGCTGCTCTGTGAGGAAGAAGGAAACCAACCCATGCCTTTGTGCTTTGCAATTTTAGCACATCAGTACAACTCTGAATACACAAAGATGGGATTTAAAGGCCCTGGAGCTCCACTTTTACCCTACTTCGAATCTTCAGCAGGACTGACAGGCCCTGTGTTGACCCTCCAGGGTCATCCTCAACTGAGGCAAGGTCAGGTTGGTTCAGGACACGCTTTTCCTTGCCAGTCATGTTTGACAGAGAAGCACAACTCCATTATTAACTCTGTTTTCTTGGTTTCCTTACATGGTGATTAACTGAAAACTGCAAATTTTTTTACACAAATCAAACAGAGTATTGGAAATGCAAGAACATTGCACTAAGGCACAAAAATGAAAGCAGAAGCAAACAGCCCAGTGAGGTTTAACAAGCACAAAGTTAAATAAATATGTAGTGGACTTACTACACAGGGAGGTAGTAATTCAGCAGCTGCAGAAACTGAATTCCCCCAGAATCCAGACAATGTAATGCCCGATGTAGCCAAATAAGCTTCCCACAAACACACCCCCCAGCCCAAACATGTCTTCTGGAATTAAACAAGTACAGCAACCACACTGCTGATTTGGCCATTGCCTTTCTGCTGAGACCACCAGCAAGAAAGCAAATGGGTGTTCTGGGTTCTGGTACATTGTGATGAATAGCAAAGACAAGAAAGGAAAAAAAATCCAGACTGCAGCCTACCCTTGAACATTATGCAAGAAGAGAGGTACACAAAGAGCTTTTCCCACAACAAAGGTTCCAGCTATGATTGCAAAACCTAGGCACAGTGACTCTTTCATGAGAAACCCTTGTTCTCCCAGGGTTACTAATCACTTCAAAATCAGTAGAAAGGTGGAATGGCAATGATCCTGTCATTTTGTCACAACTAGCTAGCAGAGCTAACCACCTATGCTATGACCATCACTCCCAGCGCTATCTGAATTAACTGGACTGGAAGGCAGTGAGGGTCCATGGCTACGTGCGTGTGTCTTGGCTCACAGGGGCTGAGTATGGGCTCTAATTCACTGCACCATGTGGCTCATATTGGTTTCAGGACCAGCATTTGAGTGCAAGCATATGTTTCTTTCATCCTTGTCCCTCTCTCTTCCCCCTTTCTTCCCAAACGTGAATTTTGCCACCTGGCAAGAAAATGGCTCACTCCTAACTCAAGCCAGAGTGTGATTCAACATACATGGACAACATGCCAATATAAACAGACCCATTATGATTAATTAGGATAACCTTAAGTATAATACAGGCCACAGTACTTCTCTGAATTCTCTTTTTTAAACTACAGCATTTTTTCTGAAAACCTACTAATATTTATCTAAAACTTTCCAGACATAGAAATTAACTGCAATCCCTTGTAAGATGTGCCTTATTTGTTAAAAGGATGCTGTTTTATTTAAAGTTAAAATGTAGATATGTTTTAAATCCCAGCTGGTAGAACTTGCTAGACTAAGGCAGATATGTCTCAGCTAACTGTAGTCTTCTAAAAGCTAAGTGTCTTGTCTGGATTAGTCACATAGTTTCCACCTATAGAGCGATAAGGACTTCCAGAGGGTCCTTAGTCACATTAACACAGCAATCTGTTAAGAATCATCTCTGTGAGGGAGTCCCTCTCTCTCCATTGACTATAAAGGAAATTTAGTCAAGTTAGATTAAGAGACTACACTTTAGATATTTAATATTATGTGAGACAAGTCCCTCTCCTTCCAGTGAGAATTTCTGTTACCAAATTCCTTTTACCAAGTAAAACTTCCCCAAAACATTATCAAATCACCATTTAATATTGCTTTTACACAGACTGTGTTCCCAGTCCAGTCAAGACTAATTTCTAACAGCCATTAAACAACTGGAAATGAAATTATTTTAAGAATTCTTGAGATTAATTGCCTTCTACTCTTTATGATATTCATTCAAAGTTTATAATTTCTTTTGCCTCTTGCAATAATTTAAGAGACAAACCACTGCTGGGAACAGTACAAGTCCCTCCAGCCCCCTCTGGCTGACAAAAATTCACAGAGTTCAAGAGAAATCTTGGAGAATGGAAGGAGGAAAAATACACAAAGAGCAAGCGCTACAGACAATGAGATTTATTGCTGATTTCCCCATTCAGCAAAGCTGTCAATCTGCCACAATGGCAGAAGGGAACTATCTTCAGAAGCCCCATGGCCTTAGCCACTATGGCAGTTCAGACAACATGACTAGAGACCCGTGTGTGGTAGCTTGCTGCTACAGAACAGTTGGGAACAAAATCCATGCTTCCTGATACTCAATTCATGGCAGGATCTGGATTCTGACATTGCTTGGTACAATCTGCTGTCAGCCTCCAACAAAAATTGGAGGCATCCAGTGAGGATTGTTGCTTTTCCTGAGTTCAGATCTCTGTGCAAGAAGCTGCTACTGAGAGGTTCTCACACAGAGCCATCAGCATGAGACAGTGCAGTTTTTCCTTTATCACATCAATCAGAAATAGCTTTTGTCTTGTGCTTTGAGGCAAAGCCTCCTAATCACCCTACCAAATATGCTGCTCTTACCAGCACTATTAATAGCATATTTTTCCCTTCTTAATAAAAAACCAATGGGTCTCTTTCCTTGTGTTTGGTTGCATTTCTTCATTCTTGCTGCTGCATTTCATTCATGATAGAGTTTCTAAGCTGCAGGTCAGCTCTTTTCCAACTGGTGAGATACGGTTCTTCTTTATGTGCCTGTCCTTTCAGTGTAAACAAGCAAAACTTCTCCAACTCCACCGATCACAAGGCTGCAAACAAAGCATAGCACAAATTTAGCATCAGGCAATCCCTCCACTTGATAAAATACCAAATGTCACAACATCAAAGAGAAAGGTATTAATTTGTCTAAACACATTTCATCCTAGTGACACTACCCCCGGTGATTTTTTCATTCATTTTGCTAAGAAATGGCTGAAATTGAAAATGTCTTATTTTACAGATCTCATCAGAATCCTACCCTTCCTAAACTGTAGGGCTGGTAGTCTATAGAAAGTACATAGACAGAGATCTACATAGAAAAAAAATGCATCTAGATGTGAAAACAGCTGCACCCTAGCACACAGGCAAGAAAAGGAAAGGCAGGCAGGAGAATGTGAACCTCATTAGGTTATTAATGATTCCCCTTTGCAATTTCTGCTTGTATTCTAGCCTGAAAACCTGCTACCTGACAAGTCAGGAGGGAGACGTAAGCCTAGGTTTTGGGGACTGAGGAAATCAGGAAAAAGAATTTTGTTTTGGGGAGATCCCACTGGCCTAGCCAGGCCAGTGGAAATTCCTGTATCTACTGCTTTTTGTGAGGAACCCAGCAGAACAGAACTGCTCAAGCCAAAAAAGCACATGTGCCCAAGAACTTCCTCAAAACAGAGTGGTGGCACTAATATTTTTTTCCAAGACTCAGGCTAGAAGTAGGATTCCAAGTAAGGATGAATGGTTTTTACAAACAAAAGATAATTCACTGAAATAAGCTACT
This sequence comes from Apteryx rowi, assembly GCF_003343035.1. Taxonomy (NCBI): domain Eukaryota; kingdom Metazoa; phylum Chordata; class Aves; order Apterygiformes; family Apterygidae; genus Apteryx; species Apteryx rowi. Next base: position 1,482,446 of record NW_020447741.1, read on the forward strand.
TGTGCAATAGTTAATAATCCCCAAATCTCCTCTGCCATCATATTCAAGAGGAATATGGTAGGACTCAGACTCTTCTCCCCTTTTATAACAGTGTAAAACTAAGTGCACTGATCTTTCATCTTAGCCTCATGGCTTAGTTAGCTTATGAAACAGAAAAGCTCCTTAATGAACTTTATAAACAAAACAAGCTTTTGTAAATTCATAGTTGGAGGGTAATTTTTTTTTTTTTTGTGGGGGGGGGGAACCCAACATGTAAAGCTGATGACTGTCTGGACTTTAATACTATTACATTTACTTAATTCTTAGCTTCAGTGAATTGTTTTTAAAATCACATAATTCCCCTTGTTCCTGAGAGGAACTAACCTTATATAACAAAAACACAATATTTTCTAATAACACAGTAAACAGACCTGGAAAGTAAGTGCTAGGGAGACACAGACATTCAGTTGTGGAGACAGTCTACCTTTGGATGTAGAATTACCAAGAAAGAGCAAATGGCTGCTGAGAATGCAAGCTTTTCAAAAAGATCTAAAACACAAGAGTCTGTCTGCATCTAATCACTAACAATCTCGAAGCACTTTTCTCTGGAGAGGATTAACCTTTGTGTCTTGCCTACATTTCACCTCTAGTTATAAACATTCCCTCTGCATTAATTCCTTCTGAAGCTAAGGTCAGATAATGTATACTTCTTTATCCTAGGGAAAAATCACAATGAATATAAAAAGGACCAAAACCAACAGATTCTTAGAAATGACTCAATTTTTCTTTTCATTTTTACTTTCTATGGAAGTGTAGTTTCCTATTAAACTTTTAACACAGACTTTAACAAAGAATCCTATCTTTGCTATAGCATTCTAAAAAGTTAGACCAGCAATTCTGTACAAAAGATATTAAACTGTACAGCACTGTTCTGTAAAATGGCATTTGCATCTAAATCATTCTTTAATATCTTACATTCTACAATAGACAGAAGAATCCCCTTTTGAAAGATCTGAAATCCCAGGTGTCTGCACGCTCGATGCAATCCATGTTCACCAGATTACTGGGCCAACAGAAGCAATCACTGTAACTTCAAGATGGAGCAAAGCAAAAAACATCGCATGCAGGCCCTTGATTTACATTCAATTTACCATCTGCAAATCCTYTGGCTTCTGTTTATTATGGGGTGACAGCTAACCACACTTGCCCATCACTCAGAAATTAACATATGATATAACATTCCACAATAGCGCTGGAGCAACACCAAAAAACTCAGTGGTTTACGATCTCAAGAGCACTTTGCAGCTGCTATCATCTAACAAACTCTATTTCCAGAKCTTTGCTGATAGCCCAAACCCTGTTGATGCACAGAATTCAAAAAATAAATACAAGAAATGGTTATCTTCTTGAATTTAACAAACAAAACTTAAAAGTAGCCTAAGGGCCAAAGCAAATTTTCTTGTAAAGATGTGAATGTGTTCATTATTTATATCACTGTCAATGCATATAGGACATGTACTATGTGTGCAGCTGTACGGGTTCATGTATTCACATTCACAGTGGTACACATGATTTTTTTTTTAGTATACATGTCAGTAAATGTGTATATATTATAAAAGTCTACTCTAGCATGCATATGATAGACCTGCACAAACACAGGTAAAACATGGTGAGACACAGCAAGTTTAATGGCCTGGACTGGGAGTGTTGTAGGTGCACTGATATTCAGCCTCCTATACACACAGGCCACAGAAATGTATTCCTAGAGCTAAAGAAAAATACACATGATTTATTTGAGCATTTGAGATTACATGTGCATAACATACATAYATGCATGCACACTCACACATACATATACGGGGCTAAATTGAGATTCTGCTTTCAGTAACTTCTTTAACTTCCAAGCAGCAGCTGAAGAAAAGGCAAGAGGAGAAATCACTTGGGAAAATAGAGCAGAATATAAATGGCAGTATTTAAATCCATTTCATTATGTTTCCAGGGACTCCTGGTAGATACTAAATACTGCCTCTGCCACCATGCAACCATTACAGTACAAACTATGTATTTTATGTCTTTGCCTTTCCATTCTCAAGGTCACATTTCACAATGATTCTTTGCTTCTGGGCAATTAAGGCACAAATACCTTTACATAACCAAGAAAATGTCAAATACAGGAAGGAAATGTGTGCTTTTCACTTATGAAATTCTTTGAGACAATGAAGAAAAAAATGCAAATGGTGCATCTAGTCACTGAAATCAAAATTTTCCTGATAAGCAGAATGAGTTTTGGGGAAGATTTCCAGGATTGTCAAAGTAAACTGAGAATATACATCTACAGATTATAGGCTGGAATTAAGTGTCAGAAGCAGCTTTTACAAACTGGGTATGTAAATCAGACCATCTACCTATCTGTAAATGAAGCATTTAAACACAAGAACCCTATTGGGATGCGCAGTCTTCCATGTTCTCCCCACCCCCCCAACCCCACCCCCCCACTTATTTAAATGAAGGATTCAGGTGCCTATATGCTTTTATCAATGTTGGCTTTAGCAATATAGTCTTCTTAGCATTAATAACACTGAGAAAAAAGCATGTTTCAAATGGCTGAAAATTGGCATACATGTTATCAGACCAGAGATTTAGAAACATCTCTTCAGGAGATCCTCAGAAACAAATGGGGGGCTAGTGACACATTAATTCAGGGTCCTGATACTATTTTAAGTATCACACCTGGAAAAAGAACATGCTAATTCCATTTAGTACAGAGCTGGAACTTCAGGGCAAAAATCAGACTAAGAAGAAAAAAGGAAGCCAAAGCTTTTCAAAAGCAAGCAGACTTATTTCTAATAAGAAATCTAGCCTTAGAAATACATGCTTAACCCCTTTTTAGTTGTTATTTGCATGACAGAAGCATTTAGGAGCATCAGCCATGCACTGGAATTCCCTTTTGCTGGGTGCTGTACAAACACAGACCAAAAACATTGCCTTTGACCAAAGCAGTTTGCAACCTAAACATTTATATCACTTCCTAAAAATTTCAAGTTAGGTGATTCATAATATGTTAGGCCACATGTTACAAAAGACAAACAGAGCTTTGGAAAGAGTTAAATATTATTTCATTTTCCTACTTGTATTAATGTATTCATAGTATACACTGTGTTAGGGACCATTCAGAAATTTGAAAGCACTCTATTGGTTAGAACAATGCTGTTACAAAACCATGACTCCAATGTTTTACTTCCAGCTCTGCCACTGATTTATAGTCCGACTTTGAATGGGTCATTTATTTGCCTATTGCATCCATTTATCTAGCTGTAAAATGTGCTGAGTGAATTGTGGTGAGGCTTAATGTCCAAAAATGTCCATGTTCTCCACAAAGGCAGAAGAAACTCTGTTCCATTTGTATTGCTATACTGCATCCCTCATTGCACACCTGGTTCTCCTTACACGTAAAATATTACTGACGCTAATAGAACTTGCCATTTAAAAAGTATTTCCACATGAAGCACTGTGGGGAAATTCATTTTTACTATTAAGGAAAAAGCTCACGTAGGCACTTACCAAGAAATTGTTAGTATATTGGCAGTCATGACAAAGAATAACGGTGATAAGCTAGCAGTGATAACCTGTAAAATTGAAAAGGAAAAAACTTGATATCACAAGTGAAAACTGAAATATTTTTGTTGAAATTAAATTTCTACACAAGCAGTCACATTTTGTCTTATTTTTTATTTTTAACCCTTAGATTCAGTAACTAAAACAGATAGTCAATGGACTGGAGAAACCCAGTGAGACAAACACACTGCTGAACACGAAACTACCACTCCTGCCAAACCTCCCTCCCCTACATACGTATAGGGAAACACAGGCACTTCCTTTTTCCTCTGGCCAGGAGGAGGCAGGCCAGAAACCCTAGAAAGACCCAACACACAGGGAAAGCAATAGCTGTGCAGCCAGCAGCAGGGACCTGAAACGTAGGAACCACTAGGAAAGCACGTAGGCTGCTCATTAGGCTGGGAAACCAATGAAGAAGATAGTATGACTGTTACACACTGCAACTGTATTTTTACCTCTGGAGAACTTAGGATGCAGCAGAGGCAGGGCAGGGAACCAGAGCAGAAAGTCCTTTGTTGCCCAACCCAGTTGGTTTAGCCTGGAAACCTGCTAGCTCTTCTTTGCTGATAGCAGACTAGACTTGGGACAGCAGTCAGGCCTTGGGCTTGAAAAACTATATATTTCTGAGAAAAATGAGAGCTTGATGTGCATTTGCGGATGTAGAAAAGACAAAAAAGGAAAAGGATATGGGGCAAGGAAAAGACTATGGGGTAAAGAAAAACAATGCAATTATGGTATTCTTATACTCCAAATCTCTCATTACACCAAGGTGTCCTCAGAATGGCTCAGAGAAGATGGTGGCAAACAACTTCATATCTTTATACCACTGATCCAAGAAGCAGCTGGAAACAGCTAGTTCCTGACATACAATGGTTTGTAATATATCCCTGTTTCAACAGCTATGGAGCTACCACATCTGCACTCTGCACTCAGTTTTGGACATTTTGTTGCCAGATGGATAATGTAAATGGAAGGAGTTCAGAGAACAGTGACAGAGTCATTAGATGGAGGGATTGATTTTCAGTCAACAGTTAGGATAAGCAATGCCTGTGGGAAAGGAAGACATGGTAGTGATTTACAAATGCTTGGGAAACACAAGCACTGAAGAATGAAAGGAACTGTTTAGGATAATACAGAATTGCCTAAGTAAAAAGATGAAATTAAGAAACAAAACATCTAAATAATTATCAGGAAAGATTTCGTAATAGTTGTTTGTCTAGTTGTCTCCCAGGGGAGACAGCAAAAATTTCATTACTTAATCCATTAAAGACTTGTTAAAAAACACTAATAGGTGTGCAGTAGGGAAGCAAATGCCAATTCAGAGTAAACTCTGCACACCAGAACTTGGAATAAGTTTGTTAGTCAATACCTATTACATTTGTTATGGTTACATTTGAAAAGACAGGGTTCTGAGGCTGCCTTGAGTGTAATCATCACAGAATCAGGAGCAGCTGATCAGGAGAAGATGGCTGTACATCACTCCTCCAGCCCCAGTCCAACAGTTAGCTGGAGAGGGGAGCAGCCTGCAGTAACCTAAAGCTGGCAGTGAGGCCACACAATGGCAGCAAGCACCACACAGAAGCTGTGGGGTTCAATGGGCCCTGCAGAGCTAGAGCCTCTGCTGGCCTCCTTGGGGATGCTCTCTACTTTAGGGAGAATTGGAGATGCACAGATAGCTTTTTTCTTCCTTGACATTACCCTACATCATGCCCTGACTGTTCTCCATTTGCCTATGGCACAGGTGCCTTGCACAGGGAATGAGGCAGAAGCTGGATTTGGTCCAGGAAGGACACCATAGGACTGCAGATCTACTCCATTCCTGCACAGGAATCAAACTGCTGGTATCAGAACAGCCACAAACGCATCACCTGATACGAACTGCCCATCCATCAGACTTAAATATTTCTGCAGTGCCTATCATAGTAGCATACAACAACAYGGGCAGTGTTGAAAAGCATGAAGCTAACAGAAAATATAAGTTTCCACTGCAGTGGAAAATCAGAGATATGTATTAGTACTACTACTCCTCCCTCCTCCACTGTATGCCAGTAAAACATGTATACAAGCAAACCTGTGAATAAATAGATGCACCCAAGAGAGACTGAGAGAGGAGAAAGACAAGTCACCAATTGAGAGTTATTCTTCAGAACTCAAGATGATATTGCAACTGTCCCCATTGAGGTCACACCTTAGACTGTTTCATATGCAGCCAGAGGGAGTAGACACACTAAACAGTGAAACTCTAACCATTTGGAAGCTGAATCTGTTATGCAGCTTACCTAAATACAGCTATGCTGGGTATCTGTCAGCTCAAATGCAGCATTTTGTAAAATAAAAGACTCCACATCTCATTCTAGTAGGCTAGATCTTCTCCTTACACACCTTGCAGGAACTACGTTAACCTGCACAGAACTATTTCTCATTTACATCAGGGCAAATGATTGTAGAGTTAATTGTACTGTGCTTATCTTAGGCTAATGCTAGTTTAGTATGTAAAAATGTACAATATCCATTACCAAGCATGTAAATAGGAATTAATGAAGGGTGGCAGCCGTGATATCTACAGAGCAATTCTTTTCTTCGAGTTGCTCTCCTGAAAGAAACTGTATTTGAGAAGTGGCACAAGTTGAAGTTGTATCAGCCACTCCATTATAATTATGTTTATTAGAAACTTGAAGAGGCCAAGAACAGAGAAACAGGCATTTAAGAACTCTCTGAGAACAAGCCTTATCAAAAACAATACACCATTCTACTGTGATCATCCCAAACCTCTGCAAAAACGCTACTGCAGCCTGTAGCCTTTCGGACTATTACTGCAGAACATATCTATATTTGAAAAATTATGTAAGAGTGTCCCAGTGCCAAAGAGAAACAAAATGCGGGTTGGAAGAGCACATGGAGTAAGTGTGTGCAAGAAAAAACAAAACAAAAGGAAAACACATTGMTAAAATGGCCACCTTCTCTTGTTTATACAAAAGAGGAACACATTCAAAAATGAAAAACAAATTTTCAGGGAAGTCAACCATATAATTTGTTCCAGGGGAAGAATGTAAAATCTAGGGACATAGTTCAGAAGCTATTTTTTTTTACTACATTTGAGCATTTATTGAAGTGTTTTAAGTGCACATGTATTTAGATAAAAAGAAAAAAAGACACCTACATTGATGTTTTGAATGTCCTTTAAAAAAAAAAAATCATGCTAAGTGCAGTAATCTCCTTTTCCTCACTTTAAAGGTCACAGTTGTCTTCTCAGGCACTCGGATGCCTTAGGAAAAGGAATAAGCTTACAAGACAAAGAAAACCAAGTAAAGGGCAAACTAAAGTTGATGATTGCAAAATCTATTATGGTGTTGAATCATTAAAAGATGGAAATAAAATTTTAATTAGCTATAACCAGCATATTATAAACCAATTTCCCCATGATTTTGACATATAGTCACTAATTCCACCAAATGATTCACACTAGATTGRTGAACCCCAACCACCTTAGGCACAAGAATAGTTCCATTCACTCTGACTCCTTATATGCTTAAAAAAATCTGTGCCCGTGCAGTACTGCAAAAGCTACTTTTAAAGACATTTATACTGTGAACATTTCTACAAAATTCTGACACWGCTTTCAGTAATTAGGAAAAAAAATCCAGGTATAGCATCATTTAAGAAAATATTTCCATGTGAGCTGAAATTGTTCCTGAGAAATCATTTCAAACACCTTCCTGCACAAAAGGATAAAACATTGCTTCTTAAAATAAATCAGTCTAAATTTAATGTACCACTCTGTTGTACTGTGGAAACAACACCCATTTAGAAGGAGCACTTGATTAATACATATTTACCTCAATTTCAAATATTTCTATAGTTCCAATCACTGAACTATTACAGGTAATTATATCAGTAAACAAAAATCTTGGTATTACAGACTGCATTTGCTTGTCAACAACTCAATCAAAAACAGTTCTAGCTCTTTACAAAGTGTGTATCAGCAGGCAATTGAGGGAAATAACTTTATCCTTGTGATAGATAGCTTCATCTGGAATCAGGTCTGTGAATAAACAGAGTTTGCTGATCTCCAGCCTAGGAGAAGAAAGAAGTTTAGAGAAGTGATTACCTCAAACACAAGGAGAATGTTGTAGGACTGCTGGAGCAAAGACTGGGCCTGAATAGTTGGATAATGAAACAAAACAGAAGGGGCTTCTTTACACAGATATTCCAGTACAGGGAAAGAACAAGAGCCAGAAAACAGAGGACAATACAGCCCTGTGGCTTGCTTATGCCACAGACAAGTGCCTTGAAATAGCAAACCTTTCACAACTTCATACTAGAAGTGGGATCAGACCCACCTAGAAAAGATGACAGAGCAGAGAAATAGACTCAGTCGTCACCTTACAACCCGCTCCGTACAGAGGGAAACATAGCCTGTGAGATCTCTGCTCCGGTCTCTGACTAGGAGTGACATGTTCTGAGGAGGTTCAGTAACTGATCATCGTAAATAGTGAAACGGAAGAAGGTGGAGCCTGAACTGATTTTACATAATGGCTATGAACATACAACAGCTCTAATATTTGTACACCAGAGAAATCAGGACCATCAAAAATAACTCATCGGGAGCTGATAAGGCCTGAACTGTGTAAGGAATCACTTAGGAGGAATAAAGTTCATCTCTGTTTCCTCTGCAGTGAAATGGGCATATACTGCTGGCCTGAAAGGTTGAGCTCTGGGTAGATAAGTGGACAGTAACCACTGGCACACCACAGCCTGACAAACCAGAGTAGTGTGGGGATCTAGAGCATTAACCCACAGGAAGCAGGATGGCCAGAGGTTTCAAACGCCTTGGTTAGGAGAGATTCCCAGATTCAATTCCCCACCAAAAGGGGTGAAAACTTAAGGCATTTCCATCATTCTAGGAATCAAAAGACAGGCCCAGAAGCCATACAACATTGCACAAATTGTTTGTATCATTTTTTACATTCAACAAACTGCACTGAAGGACAATACAGTGCTTAAGTTTGCGATCCAAGGAGAAGCTGAGAGTCGATTCCACAGGTGCAGAGTTCACTCCACATCAAGCTGAACTATTGGCAGCAAGAACAATGATATTGTCATTAAAGAGCTGGACACCAGGCTAAGGTTCATAAAGCACAAATATCCTAATGTGTGGAAACATTTGTTGCACTGTAGGAGCAAATCCAGCATGTAAAGTCAACCTTGCACAGGGAAAAAGGAGGCATAGGAAAGAATGTGCTCTCATACATCTAGATTTATAAATTTGCTTTATGAATCCATGAGCATAGGGAAGCATTGTTGCCACAAGCTTTAAAGAGATCCCAAGGAACTTTGATAGATACACACAACCCATGATGTGAATGATTCCCTCTTTCTCCAAATCACATTATAGCTGGATGAGAAAAAAAGTTCCCAATGGAGAGCCAAATTTGTTTCATAGAAGGTTTTTCAGGCAACAGAAGGAGGAGCGCTCAGAGAAGGAAGAAAAATGCTAGAAGGTGAGTGGTATGTATTCTGGAAGGAAGATATTTTGTAAAAGGGAAAAGGGGTGGTGAGGAAGAGAAACAAAGCAATATCATAGGGTTAAGCTGAGATATATAAATTGATAGGTACCAGGAGAGCTATGCATATCTATGCTTACATTTCACATTCTTTTTCCTGACATAAGTCCTATGCACCAACTCTCTAACCAAGGTTGTCACTGGCCTAGGAGAAAGGCCTCAGGCATGTTCATTTATACTGAAGCCACTGGGGCTGGAAGGGGCTCCCTCTTTCCTATATCCAGAGTGTGAAGCCTGCGTCAGGTCACAGGAAATCTGGTAGGACCTCTCTGTCCAGGAATTAAGCTGACAGTCAAGTCAAATGGTTCATGAGCTTCCCGAAGAAACTGGAGGAATGGAGGATGCAACTGAAATCCCAGCTGGCACCAGGGATATACCAGATACACAGTGGCAGCAAGGAGTGAGCTCTTGCCAACAGTTCAGGCCTTCATGCCATCAACGTCAGTTTGTTGGAAGACATTAATTAAGGTGGCAGACATGGAGATGATACGCACACAACCAGTGACCCCGGCATTAGTGTGTACAAACGTGGTGATGCTTTGGAATATGATGGAATGATACCCTTTTTTATTCTGATAATCCTGGTCTCCTTCCAACAGGAACTCTAAGGATATGTATGTTCCACTGATGGGCCCTGACATAACTGAGCCTACCCTTTCTCCAGAAAGTTCCAGTGCTCTCCTAGACATCTTCAGCCCCAAACAACCAGGCATATATTGGCCAGTATACAGACTTCTACACTTCCACTGTAGTGATGGCTGCAACGGACTTGCCAATACTGAAACCTCTGGCCCTAAATCTGTACAAACTTGATATAGTCAACCTCCAAAAGGCAAGACCAGAAATGAGTATTCTGCCTTTGCAGAACCAGTAGTAACTGATGGCACAAGGTATATACTGAAGTTAGGAGCCTGTTGTTAGATGCTAATGATGCTAAACAAAACCAAAGTAACATTGTTGGCCCATTTGTACTGATGAGGTGCCTCTAGCAATTTAGCCATGTCATTGAGTTATGGCCACAGAGCATTTTTGCCTCTTCCTAGAGACTCCCACCCTCTCTTACTCTTCCCCAAGCTTGCTGAAATGTTTCAGTGCAACAAAGTCAGTGTGAAGGCTGATAGTAAGGAAAACATTGACCGTTCACAGAAGTCCACATGGTGATGACTTCRTGCAGACGAGATTAGGGCAGGCCAAGTGCTGGAGCAACTTCCAAGATACAGGTGCCAACTCCAGAAGTGTCTGATGGTATGTAATAGAAATGAAACCGGACCACTCCAAAGGCATCGCAATCCTTCAGAAAGGAAATGGATAGGMCATTCCAGCTGGGGGCATCTTCACTGCATCAAGAGAAATGACCTAATGGAGGAACGTAAACCTGGCTAGAGACACTACAGGGTAAACTAGCTACTTCCTCTGCGTGTTTTATTGCTGTAACTGTTAGGGCTGCAATCCATTCCTGAGTTCCACTATTGTCAGGACAGACTCAAGCATCTGCTATTAGGGCAGACAGTGACATTAATATCCAGTCCCAACTGAGCTTGCCCACACCTCTGTTAGAGACAAATCTAGTCAAGAGCTCCTGACTCCTTCCCAGTGTCTTGGAAAAAGGATTCCCTGAGCACTAATCCTAATCAGCTAGTCATGTCCTCTCAAGGATAAGAATTAGTGCACCTGAATTCAGTATGAAAGACTTAAGATGTGCGTTAAGAAAAAAAAAGCTTTATAGAGAAAGAAGCAAAAAATTAGATTGTTCAGAGAACTCTTTGCTGAAGGACATTAAGAACAGGCAAAAATCAAAGTTGGTCCAGCTTCTCAATTAGATCTATCTCTGACCATATAATGTAAGAAAATTCTGGTGAAAGTATGACCCCTGAGGAGAGTGACTTAATGACAGGAGATAGCAATGGCATCCTAAGAGCTCCCAGTTCTTGACTAAGCAGACACTTGAATCCTGGGAGATGCAGAAATGTTGGATCAGCGTTCTTTCACTGCTTTGCCTCCTCCACAGACCAGAGTTGTGATTACCCACAGCCCCTGTGGTGGCAATTCTCAGATAGTTCAAACCAGCCAGTTCTGAGTAGACAAATATGTCATTCTTGACAAAAATATATTTGATCCCTTCCATCCCTGATGTCACAATTACCTTATGGAAAGGTTTTCAAACAGCAAAATCTGGGTCTGGATTTTGAGTATCTAACATTTCCAAGGTATTCAGGAACACATTGTTCATACAGCCAAGAACAAAGATTTGGATATTTCCAAAATTTAGATGTTGATTTAATCTTCCTATGTGGAATTGAAAGATATGGGGGAATTTAGTCCAGACAACTGATTTTTTTTTAATATTACAACTATACTTTTATATACCCTAGAAAAAGTATGTTTCTTCTGATTCACTCTTAAACTGCTAGTAAGTTAAATGCCATGATTCGTGCTGTAAGTGAACACAGAATACTTTATGGAAGTTTTCCTTAGTTTGTGTACACAGAGCCAATCCATTTAACCTCACTTCCCTAAACTGCCAAAACCTCTGTCCTTACAAAAAAGGATATTTTTTCCAAAGACTGTTTTGAAACAGCTCATCAAGTTCACTCACTGTTCAAAATAAATCTTCCCATTTATCATCAGGTCATCTTCTCAAAACATCAGGAAAAAGCTTCTGATGTACGTAACCTTTGTTTTCATTCTACTGGTGGAATTAAAGCAATGTCAGGCTTTTTATAGCCATAATATTTGTTTTGTCCTTCTTCTGCATGTTTTAACCAGCTGCTAAGATAATCATCAAAAATCACCAGGGAAATGGATCACTGTTAGTGCCACTGAAAACAGCTAAATCAAGATAATCCAGTACTACCACAAAGGCAAAAATTACAGTAGGCAAAATCAGCAATAACATATTTTCTTTCATTTCTTCAGGGAAAGCCACTGATATAATTTCCGAAATTTCAGAGTTACTTCTGTTTTGTGTATTTGTGTATATACACACACACACTCACCTGAGAGTGAGTATATGTACACTCAAATATAAAATGCTATGTCGGGTATAGGGATCTAGCAAAAACAAACAAACAAAAAAATCAGAACAGGAAAAAAGGAAGAGTTTACCTTTTAATGCCATCATCTGTATTCATTAATTCACATGAATTCTCCAAACTATTAACACCATTCCTCATTGTTTACATATACTTTTCAGTTCATGTGGACTACAAGCCATTTCTATCTAGCTCTCCTCTGCTTTACTACATGCAAATTTAAGGCAACCAAGCATTGCCAAATGGGAAACTTCTTTGCACCTAAGCAAGAATATATTGATCCAGAGAGATCCATTAGCTACAGAAACAGCTGAACAAGGCCGTGACTCTGATGGACAGGGACATCCAAAACAAGGAAGAACACTGCAGGACCTGGACCTCCTCTGTCTAAACCCTGACTAGAATGGCCCAGTGTGCACTGACAAGCCCTTCTGAAATTACAAGCCTTGAGGTCTTTGTAGATCAGATGCTGATTGTGGAGTTTCACCAACAGCATAAAGCCAGCACTGCATGGCAAGAAGCATCTGCCAGGCACCAGTAAGCTCACTGATTATGGAAGGCTGTTACAGGCACTGGAAATTTTATCTGGGCAGAACACGGAGCGGAACAAAACTCCCTGCTGAAGATGACAAACATGGTACAGATCTTTTCTCACAAAGATAGGATGGAACTATAACTAAAGTCATGCCATCTGGATTGTTTGTGAATRTGGCAGGGAAGAATCAAAGAAAACAAAGAAAGAACAAATACACTATTTTATTCCTATGGTCATCAGCCAAAATATAGCACTGTAACAGCTGCAGATACTGTCCACAGAAGATTTCCCCACTTGTTCTCTCCAGTCCTACAGAGTACCTGAACGAATCCTTCAAAGAAAATCAGACAAAAATCAGACTAGCATTCACTATTTAATTTCAGGTCAGCTTTGGGGATGAACTACCATGCAAATAAAACGTCCCTGGAAGCTTTCAAGCATACTGCCTATTATAATAAGAAGGCCACAGTCTGGATCATTTCTAGAAGCTTGAACAATAAGTACTGGCTCCTTGTAAACCATATTTGAAGTGCTGAAGTCAATCTCTGGTTTAAAGAGATACAGCAAGTGAGGGCAAAATTTCTCCACCCAATTCTCCTGTAAAGCCTCCTTCCCCCAGATATCAACTCAGCTGTACTGATCAAAACACTGAAAGGAACTGTGAGAGATTTTACTTCATTCTGAGGACTTGCTGTTATGAGTCCAGACAAAAGGAAAGAGGAAAATATGCTCCTTAACTGCTTCAGGTAATAGAGGAGCCCCTTGAAAGAGCAGAACTAAAATCTACTGACAAGGAAGGATTTTAAGCAGAGTCAGCTTTTTGTAAGGAGAGGGGGAGGAAAAAAAAGAAAAAGAATCTTTAGCCTTGAAACCAAAAAAAATGGCCCTTCCAAAAGGAAACAGCAATGCCATGATCCTGCCTGCAAAGCTGAGCAGCCTGAACAAGGGAAACAAACAATTCAAAGTGAAACGTGTTAGAAAAAGGGGGAAAGCAAAACAGGTTTTGCTCTCAGTTCTGCTTACTAGTTTAAAGGTAGTTTGAGCATGTCTACCTGCATTGCTCTCACAGTCTGACCAAAGTACAGACATGCCCTAAGGATTTTCATTCCCTGACAGACTTAATTGGAGACTGATATAGCCACCTTTTCAGCACACACCACAGCATGAATTTAGCAGAAAGTGCACTGAATTCATGTATTACAGCAGTTAGGTGTACTTTGCTCACAGAAGGAGGACTCTGCTCAGCTCTGCTGCAGTTGTTCTACGAGAAAAAGGAAGAATGAACCTTTTTAGCCCCCCACATCCCTGATCAAGAGGTGTATGGGACTGGGCAGGGTTGTTACTTAAATGATAGCCTGGTGCTGCTGGCACCATGGCAACGATGGCACCATGGCAATGGTGACAGTCAGCAATTTCATGATCTACACCATTTAGATCCAGCCACACAGCAGTTTTACCAGCTGCTCTAAGTCTTAGATCCTTTTTTTCACATTTGCCTAAGTGCCTGCACAGGTCCCAGCTTCCCTAGAGTACACTGTCCTTAGAGGAGGTTTGGTCACTATCTTCTGCCTTGTCCTTGTATTTTAATTCTAAATTTTGAGCATTATTAGAACCACAATGGCAAATTCAAATGGTTCTTTAAGAACATAATTAGCTTCATGCACTGTAACCTGAAATCAGCCAGTGTCTAAGTATGCCCTGGCAGTCAAATGCCTAATGATAATGACAAAACTTAGTTCTAGTGTAAATAAATCTATTTACATAGCAATTAACTTCTACTCCAACTTAAAATCAGCTACATGTGCATTTTAAAAAAAAAAAGTATGAGAAAAAGAAAGGCAGAAGGGTTGATTAAATGACAAACAAAAGCAAAATAAGCAGCCTGCCTCCTAAAACATTTTCAGAACAGAGGAGGTATATGTGCTCATCTCCAGTAAAACCAGATATTTGTAAGGGTTTGTTTTTTTTTAAAACCACACTGATACCCAAAATAAAAATCTGTATCTCACAGGGGAGTGTTTCTATACTTTAGCTTTTCAATTGCTACAAGAAAGCAGATTTCTTAAATATCTCCGGTATGATTTTAGAAGACAGAATCCTCTGCAATTCTATGCCTAGATACGTGTACATAGTTCCAACAGCTAGGGAATTAGCTATACATCTTCTACTTCAGTCACATTTATGAAGATTTCCTCAGTGTTGTTTTTTGAACATTCTTTTTGTTCTGCGATCTGATGAGTTAACCAACACACCCAAGACCCTGATCCTGCAAGTGCTCCCAGGGCAAAACTGAAGCAATAGGTGATTGTATCAGCTTCCATAAACTCATTCAGAATCCAATCCTATCAGATTAATATATTACCAAGGATATGATAAAGTGTGTGTGTGTGTGGGGGGGGGGGTTGTTGTTGTTTTTTTAAAGGAACCTGGAACATCATGTGAATGCCAAAAGAACTACTGAATTGTTGGCTAACTTCATCATTCTTTTATTCCTTGTAAGACAAGGTGGCCAAGCTATTTTTCTTGAACTGTAYGCATCTCATTAGGAGTTCAGCTGTGGGAGAAAATGAGCCACCTGCAGATACTGAAGCTGTCATTACCAGGTCATCCTGAAACCCAGCTGTATGCCCAGACCCATCCTACAGTGCAGAAGGGTCTTGAAAAAGCCCCTTCTCTCTTGCTTCTGAATCACCTTCAGAGATCCCTCTGCCCTCACSTTTCTGAAGTATGTGACACCTGCCTAATGGCTCTCAGCCATCCAAAGATTTTGGTGTAAAGCTCATGGACTGCCTGTCTGATTCTTGGAGACTCCTTCGTTTCCTTGGTTCTGTACTGTCTCTCTCCCTTTTTTAAAAATCATACAAGAGCCACCACAGAGAAAGATAAACTTTATATTGCATATACTTTATATTGCATAGCCACATTACGATTGTTAAATATGGAAAGTAAAGAAAGATATCTGGGTTACTGAATGTAATAAACAGAATTCACACAAGACAACTGTCCTCTTATTAGGAATTCAGCGATACCATGGTCATACAGTATTTATAATGATCAGACATGAACAAGACAAGACTTTCTCTTCAGAAAGGCCTACATCCATCATGGTACAAAWATATATCAATATATGCATACATATATAAGATTATATATATAGTATACTAAATATATAATATACATTACTGCTGGGTTATGACTGGAATATTCAAATGCATCATAACTCACTAATTTCTTGCAAGGAATGAAAGATACCTTGAGACCTTTAAAAAAATTCTTTTGCCACTTGTAAAACACTAGATTTGGTTGAAAATTATGGTAGCTATTTCTTTTTGGACATCAAGTAACCACTCCAYCCTACCTTCACTCAAAGACAAATATCAAATGTCCTGTCGTAATAAAGAGAAAACCAAAACAAGAAGCATGTGCTCTCTGCTACTGGAGATAATAGCCAAAACATACATTTCCCCTTCCTATGACTAATGAGAGCTGGTGAAGTGCCACCAAGCTTCAGCCTATAAAATGTAGTGTGGTTACAATACAGAATTCAATTTTAACCATGCYTCAGTTCATATTTAAATATTTCTCTTAAATGTGACCACTGTAAATGTAATCCAGATACAAATATTTCTCTGGCTATTCAGCTTCAGCATTAAAGAGGAAAAGAGAAAACCTTGTGCAATTCATGTAAGTTCTCCCTGAAGCATGCTTTGCTGACATGAAATCACTATCAGTCATGATTCAAATAGGTGCTCATACATGTTCCAGATTAATAGCATCTGTTTAGCTGAGGCTCTGAAWGTAAGAGGCAGAATTGATTCAGCAGCTGAAGTCTTGTCAGATAAAGATAACAAAGGTCATTTGAGGAGGGATAAGAGAAGGCTTCATTAGGCCAAATAATTTTGATTCTGTCAAGTGTTTTTTTCCATTCTTGCTGTTACAAGATGGATTGTTGATTCATGTAAATTTGACCAAAAGGTGAAATATTTTTGTATTTCTAGGTTATACCAAACTTAAGTCCCAAAGCCTCCCACTTCCCATAACTCCTTCATGCGTTGCTCTCTTGCAGCATCAGCAAGGAGTGTTCTGCACAACCATATTTCTTCTCTGTCATTTCAGCCTGTCAAGGAGTTGCTTTTCCTTAAACTCYGTCCCACTACTACAAAAGCCTTAAACTGCTCCTGACATTTAGTCTCTCCTCTGAAAGTCTCTCTCCTCTGAGCTCAGAAGTTGGCAGGGCAATTCATCCTGTTGTTCTCATTTTATGTATTATTAAATATTTGTATAGTGGAGTAAGTATTCATTGAACAACAGCACCAACAGCAGTGAAGTGTTCCACAGACACTCTTTTGTTGGAATGGACAAGAGTGTTTGTTTACTCAAGTGCTGGCTGGTGCCAGAGACATCAGGAGAATTTAAGATCCTCCCATAATGCAGGTAGCCTGCAATCCAGATGCACATCAGAGAAAAGGAGGGATTTGCATCTTGACCTTAACTGATACAAAACTTACACCCCAAGACATGCAGTTTATTAGTCTTTCCACTTCTATTCTAGAAAGATTTACATATAATGTCTGCTTCTGCTGAAATTACTAGGAACACTGCCACTGAAGCCTTCTCAGGAGATCTCAGTCCACATAAAATATAAACCTCTCTTTACTTTTACTCAGTCAGTTTTCCTAGTATTTCTCACATTTGACATCCTGAATTTTCCTGATCAGTAACACAGTATACTATGCTAAAGAATTATTTCTTCTATCTGATTTGAAACATATTACTTTTCAGTTTGGGGGAATGGCCAGCTGTTCCAGTGCTCTGCTGCTGTAAAATACTGCAATAAAATACTCTTCATCTTATGTTAAGCTCGCCAACAGCTAGCCTTTTGGCATTCCAAGTTATTCTTCACCTCATCTAACCCATATGAGATTATGAAATAGCGATTACTATAAGGAGACAGAGGAGCCTGATAACCCTGGTAAGAAAACCATATTTTTTATTGTCACCCCTGGGGGTTTAGAGCCAAGGCACTGACAGTTTGCTACACAGTTCTGGCACAACATAAGCAGGCTCCTTGGGAAGGACCAAGTTCAGCACCTGCCTGTGGCTATCTTCCTCCCAAATGCCAGATACTAGYGGGTGTGCCAGTATCCAGATCAGGCAGAAACTGTACTGGGGCTGTTTTAACAGCCCACCTTGTAGCATCAGGACCTTTGAAAAAAAGGTATGAGATAAGGAAAYTCCAAGCACCTCACAGGTGGACCATGACCTCTCACAGAGGTGACAGCTGACACCCAGGAAAAAAGCTGGTTCCAGCAGACAGAGCRTAAAGTTCTTGGCAGTTTCAGTCCATGAAGAACAGGCAAATTGACTTGGGTTGAACACCTCAGCACTGTGGTGGAAGACAATACTTTTTAAGAGTAGATTGCTTAGTGACTGATAATACTTCAACATTTAACTATACTACATCCACCATTTCAGAGTTCTTGGCATAGTCCAAATTAACCAGAATCTAATAGTTTCAGTCACTTTCAGTTTGTTCTCTCCTGAAGTGTGAGAGAACATAGTTCAAGGGACAATGACTTCTGAAAGAACTTCACCTGTGAGGTGGCTAAGGCAAAAAACAGGGACAAAGGCAGATATGTTACAAGCTAAAAATCAACATGTTTCCATGCACCCCAAGAACTCAACATCTTTTCAAAAGCCAGGCTGACACTCAGTCCAAGGCCATGTGCTTAGGTATTGCCCTGTACCAGATAACACCCTAACAAAGCAGAAGACTGACAGCAGAAAATAACCCCTGAGCAATGTGGGAAACCTATGGTAAACTTTCTTTTCCCCCCCTCTTACTTGGGGCTTGCTTTCTGCTATGTAGTTGGAAAACACCATGCTTTACACTTCAGTTACATTCTGATTACATCAGATGCATATCCTGATCACTCAACACTAAGAGCTATCAGATGTGCAGTGAAGCTAACATTCCTCACCAACCACTCCCCAACCTCAAGTCAGAACGCACCACCCAGCAAATATATCACAAATAGCAGCAAATGCTGTGTGTGATCTCTGCCAAGACACAGGATGGGATCCATGCTCCTACCAACTTCTCCAGCCTGGACCCTGATACACCTGTTGACATTACTGGCTCACCTTGGTAAAAAGCACAGGACCAAGTCCCTGCTTCAGCCATAAGTCCTCACATAAATACCATGTAGGTGAACACCTACCCAGCTATGTGCTCTGCAGTCCCCTCTGCAACTGGCTTAAATGACCTAGATGTGCTGTGGCCCACTGTGCCAGGACCRACCAAATTTGGGGGATGCTGCACACATTCCCAATGACTGCTCTTTGCATGCCAAATTGCCTGGTCTCAGGCTGAACAGTACAGACCAAGACCATTATCAGTTCAAGATCAGTGAATTTTTTGGGTGCATTTTCAAATATTGTCTTGCCCTCAGTATCATTGCTGTAAGTGAACAGATCCCAAGCATGCTACTTTACTTATGCATGAATAGCAAAAATGTAATTGAAAGGGATTCAGGAATATTGCTAGAACACCAGTGAGGACATCTAGTTTAAAGGGAATATTTTAGTTGTAAAAAGCACTATAATGCCCTTTTCCCATTGTTACAATCTGTAGAAACACCTGAAGTCCTTATGTTCCTAGTCAACCAAATTGGATGCAAAACACTTCTGTCATGTCTCTAAAACTCAGTTCTCTGTGGGGGATATCACTAGTATCAAAAATAGCATAGGAAACTTGGGGATGCGTAATCAAGTATTTTTGAAAAATCTGTTAGCAAAAATAGCAAGTTTCCATCAACCTCTCTCCCGCACGACACTTACAGTTTCAGTATTTCTGTGCATGTATAAAGTCCACTTCCTATTGTATTTCCCATCTCATGACTCCTTTGGGAAAACCTACTTCATAAACAAACAATTCCCAGACCAGATAACTAAATCGCTGTACTGACCCTTTTCCATAAAACCCAACAATAACAGAACCACAGTCTCAGCATTGCCACTTTCTGGTGTGTTTACGCTGCTTTAGTAATGATGTAATGGAAAGAAATTGACATGCTATTATTATTATTATTATGCTAAGGACTGCAAGGAAGAACTGGTATTCTTTAAGGTTTTAATTTTCCATTCAAAAACAAAAGCTTGTCCAGGGCTTTCTAGCCATTCACTGCTACAAAAGGTCAGAATATTCCATCAGAAACCTTAAAAAAAATGTGGTACTTAAAAAAATGTTAATATAGTTAATCCATTTTGAGTAATTCCTTTTATGAGCAATGTCACAAGGTTACAGAGTTAGCTCTGTGGGCCTCAGCTCTCCATGGGCTTCTAATGGATGAGAAGACAGGGACAGAAGTAACTATAGACTCTTTGGTCTCCCATTACTTGAGAAAGGGGAGGGGAACTTCTGCAATAAGAACTGTTTCCTCCTGCCCTGCTAGGACAATCATCCATCATGAGACGCATGGAGAGAAAACTGGACTCTGCCCCATTGCTCTCCATGCTATCCAGGGAGAGGAACAGAGTAACTTGCAGGTCACATCATCTCAAGATTGTTTGACACTTACATAAGTCCCCGGAGCACCACATTTTTCAGGGAGGGGACATACATCAGGGGACATAAGCCATTCAGTCTGCCTCCCTCAGAGCCCTGTGGCTGTTTGCCAACCAGTGGTTAGAAGTCATAATCTAATCCTTAGATAACTGTAGAGAGAGGGATTTAGAAATGAATGCACATGCGATTTTAGAAAGATTGCTTCTGAGTCGGAGAGGAGAGGAAGAGAGAGACAGGGAAGATCCATTTGAGATAGCTATGTCTCACTAACATGAGAAGTGTCTGAAGAAAGCAACTGGAGTTTGACACTGAGCACCTATCAGAGGTCAATGATCAAGCTCAAGATTTGTGAGACAGTCTGGAGACATTTCACCCATGAAGGGTTTTAAGAACTAGAAAGGCAGCTGGCAATCCAGATCCTGAAAAGAACAGGGAACCAGCAAGGGAGTAGAATGTGGCTGGTTTGGGTCATTTTTGGAATCCTAAATGTGGCTAACTTTGAAAGCTTCTACATTAGTTTGTTATATTGTACACATGGCTCCCCCATATAATTTGGCATTTACATGAGTACATTAGGGATGAAAACTATTTGCAAACCAGCCCTCATTCTTTTGTCTTCTCTTTGTCTCACTTATGATTCACCTCTCAGCCTCAGTTCTCCATACATAACTAACTCCAGGAGACTAAATAAAAACATGGGAGGGTAGGAATCTATTATGCTGGAACCAATGAACCTGCTTCCCCTGCAAATTCAAAAATCTGTTAGATTTGACAAAAATCTATTTTTAAATTGTAATTCTCTGGTGTCAAACATACAAAAATAGAGGTGGCTTGTCAAGGGTAGGGGTGAGAAAGTACCTTCCAAAGACATACTCCAAGCTAGCARCTCAGCAGTTACCTTTATGTTCAAGAGAATGACAATACCAAATGTACACAATGCATTTTAAATGGATATCAGGATAGAGAGGAAACAAACTAACTCAGAGCATCTCTTTGTGCTCAACCTATTAATGCCTGCTGAGCCGGGAAAATGAAGCCCAAGTGAAAGTTGTGCTGTGCCACTACCCCAAGTGGCAACAAATAGCTTTATCTACTTACTTGTATAACTATGTCATGCCCAAAAGCTGGGTGGCTGTTATTTTCAGCAGATACATAACTGTCTGCAGCCCTATGCAACACCTGCTAATATACCTATTTAAACTATCTATTATCAAGAGTCTCAAGATCTCCAGTAAGTCTCAGCTATTTTTATAAGACAGCTTCCTTATTAAGTTGTATTAGTGCCCCCAGGAACATATGCCACTTAGCTTAGTGGTCATGTAGCACACAGAGGTGTTGTTATGGAGACTGTCTTCCCATCAATTCTAGGCTGTAATTAGTGTTGGATGCTACAATGCAACTATCAAGCTGTCTCCATGGTAACTAGCAGAAAACCTATACTTTTAAGGTTTTAGCAACTGGTATTTTTTTATAGACTGTTAAGATGTATTTAAGAGCACCCCAATTGCCTTATTTGTTTATCAAGCTCAACCAAAAAACACATTCTCTCTTCCAAGGTATTTATATAGTTCCTATGGGTGATTGACAGAAATCAATTACCTGCATCAAGAATAAAGTATGTTCTGTATTTCATAGAGTGAGGGCCACAAATGAATACGGATTTTTCATTCTTAATTGAATTCATGCATATACATAAAAGTACACACTTATGGTGGGAAGATTGAAGAAGCTCACTTAATTCTTTTACCTTTAAAAACTCCTTCTCAGTATACGTGAAAACTGTAGGGTTTAGAAACTCCCTCTCTCAGGTTAGAGATGTATTTAAACCATATCTGTGCCACAGCAAGCATGTGCCAGCAGAGTCTGATCAGTTCTGGCACACAATTTTTCCTCTCTTCCAGGGCTTTGGCATGCATCTACGTAGTTCTTCCAGGTCAGAAACAGAGATCTTGAGACAGTCTTACATGCTGCGCAGAAGACTTGCCAAATGAAAGTATACTGTGTTTATGAAACTGCAGTGGGAGTTTATGACATTCTTGTATAGAGTTTTACAAGGTCCAAGACAAGGAAGCAATGCTATTTTCAGCCAAAAATTTCACTGTCACTTCTGCCTGAGTATACCAACACACAAGACGAGAATACTTGAAACYGCAGTATAACCAAATGGGCAAGTGCCAGACAACAAAACACATTCTTGTTCTGGTTATGATATACATGTATCTCTTCCATTGAGGCAGAGATACAAAACAGAGCCATTTGCTTCAGAAGGTGCCAATGGCAAGACTCTTACAGTGGCACCTATTTCTGCATATAAGCACTCCTCAGCAAAAGTAAGACACTGACAGTTTGAACCAGAGTATCTATGCCATCTGCATGCTAAGCAGCACTGCAAGAGAAGAATTAAGATATACATATATAGGAGCGCATATATATAAAAAATATTTTTTTAGGTGAGGCAAAAACGTGGAAAATGATGAATTTGTTCTACTTCTCTTGGTTCACGTGCCCCTGGAATTAAAGCAGATACAGGTTTTTGTGTGAATTGCTATTTGTTGAGAGAAGCAGTAAACATAACCAGGCTAGGAGTCCTGAAAGACTTGCAGTGGTGGCCTCTCTGCTTTGTCAGAAGCAGGAAAAACAGAGAATTTCTATTTTAATAAAAAACATCAGTCCTATTTCCAGTTTTTAAGAGGGATATCATCCATCTCTTTGAGCTGAAATACAGATGATCTAGTCTATCCTTTCTCCTCAAGACACCATAAGGACCTAAGGACCAGATACACAGACACAAAATGTAAAACCAGAGACTACAGGAAGTATTCTAATAGCTGTTATACATGTTGGGGGAGGGCTAAAACTCCTGGGGTATAAGTACACTGGGCTAGAGTTAGTTACATATGACCTGGAGATAAGATAGTCTTTCAGAGGCTCCTGCAGAAGCACGCTGGCAATGTCTGGCAGCCAGCAATAAACACAGGGTGACTTGGGGCAAACACTTCTGAAGTTAACAAATAAGGAACCAAAGCAGCTGTAAGGAGATGCTTTTACACTACTCAGATACACTAGAGATTACATAAGGCTGCACAGGAAGGCCATAAGAGCGAGCTGCAYATTCCTGTTTAATATTAAACTAAATTTTCTTCCAAACAATATATAAGAAAACCAGTGGAAAAGTCAATGCAACCCGATTCCAGTTATCCAATTCTTCAGAAGGAGGAAGAGAGAGAATACAAAATCCACTTTCCACTGTCCTTCCTATTTATTCTTCCTCTTTGTAACAGGTTGTCTCAGTAGGTTCCTATTGTAAACAAGCCACTGCAAATTTTATTGGGATAACACTAGACATGATACAGGAGTATGTATTCATAAGTAACCAGTATCTTGCTGAAGAAAAGTTATGAAATGCCATTGTTYCCTTCTATTCATGATTGCAATTATTTCTGCTGCCTAATTTCTAGAGAATCTAAGAGGTTTCATCACCAGATATAGATTAGCAGCCTTAATCTAAATAAACTCACTAACAGCACTGTTTAAGCTCATTAGCGTTCTCACCAGATGCTTCTGTCTGTATATATGAGCATCTCCAGTTTTTCCTTCCAGTACATGACCCGTGATACTAGCATTGCTTTCAAATTAAATCAAGAAATCACAAAACAGCTTCAAATTCTTCCTCTTCTGGAGATTAATGTATGCAAGGCTATGACATTTCCATATTTATTAGGCCTCTTAAAAGCAGTTTTTGTTTTACAGATCGCTTTAGCATTTTTGGCATTTCTCATGAATCTATACAGATATGACTAACGCACAGGCTATTTGCTTTCACAGCAAAACTTCAGAGTGTATTTGTCATTATAAATATCACACAGGGCTATACACAGAGACGAAACCTGGGCTTTTCCTATGCACAGAGCAAAGCTTTGACACCAAAGCTGTCAAAAATCATTACAGGGTAAGAATTTAAAAACCTCATACAATGACCAAGTTGCTGCAGCCAAAGTAAGTATCATAAAAACAAGTTATGACCCAGCTCTAGTTTTTAAGTGAATGAAAAATTAGAGGGCAAGGAGGCCAAATATGTGAGCTTCAGAAAGAACGTCTCCTTGAATCCATAAAGCAGGATCAATTAGAACTCATGGTTAGTTTATTGGACTATCAGCACTGAACAAGAAACAAAGTGAAGGCAACAATCTTAGTCCCAGCTCATCAGTCAAAGCTACAAAGCATGCAAATGGAAAACTTATTTCCTGATTCTCTTCTCCTCCCCAGAGACCTGCACTGCTGTCTGAGGACTAAAGCATTCTCCTTCCTTGGCTCATTTGCAAGATAAACATATTCTGGCCTCAACTGCTGCTCCTTTCCAACTGCTGGTGAAAACTTCAGTCAGTCTGAGAGATTAAGAGGATGATCTAGGGCACTACTCAATCCAAGAAAAATGCTCATGTGGGAACGCAAAGCTGCTGTTGTGACCCAGAGTTTTTTTTCCACTGGATCTCATTCTGCAAGTCCAGATTCAAATAGTTTCTATCTTTATTCTTTATCCACATGGACTTCCTTCCTAGTTTTTTTTTTGTTTTTTTTTTTTTGTTGTTTTTTAAAGGGGAGTTGCACATTCAGATTCAAACACATTTTTACACTATTAGTTAAACACTGCTTTTCTACACCTATGATGGCTTGTGGAGTGATTGAGACAGGCTTCATACCCAGGCAAAGTCAGGCTGAGTCACTACGATTTTTTCTAATTAGGCCATACTTCCTTATTGTTACAAGATACCTTGGGAGAATTTTGTAGGTGTTGATACATCCGTCCCAACCCTCGCATGCAAATTCCAGTTCAGCTCATTGTTTTCTGCCTACTTATCTCTCTGCAGTCTCCTTTGCTCTCCATTCTAAAAATGGTGTATAGCATTTCTGAATTTTAAGCATTCACCAACTTTGACACCAGAATCAGCTACATTTCATCACTGAGAGCAGCAGTTCCTGCATATTCCTCATTTTCTCAGACTGGTATAACTGAGTCATAATGACATTTCTATGACAAGCTTTAAAATGTTAGTGAAAGGTATTAGGGAAACTGCTAGTTTTGTTATTATTTCTTTGAGTTACAGACAGCTCTTATGTCCTTAGCATTTATTCCCCTCCTTTGAACTCAAGACAAGGCATATAGATTGAACACCAGATTAGATGTTATAACAGGAAAAGAACTAATTTTCTCTGTTACAAAACCCTCCTAAGCAAAGCTAATTAAACCACAGACTTGCACATGAACACACACAGACTTGTAAGGCTGCTTACAAAACAAGAACAGATTAAATTATCACAGTGATACAAAGACAAATCTTGAGTTGCAGTAAAGGCATGTAATCTCATTGTCAACAGTGGCTAGAACAAAYTTTGTGAAGGCTATATCTAGAGTTGGCCAAAACCCCACAGATCTAGAAGTCCTTGAACTTTGGGAAAGCTTTGATCCAGTCCAGACTTTGTGGCTCTGATTCACTTCAGCTTGGGAAGGACCCAGATCTGCTTAAAAGATATTTCATTACACATCTTTGCCTGCATTTTTTTTTTTCAGATAGGTCATACATACCACATGCAGAACCATTTTTCCTTATTCACAATACCTGCTAGCAGAGCCAGCTATTACTATCTCCAACTCAGAGCATTACAAAAAATAGTAACAGCAAGCTTTAGATCAGTTGACTTGCTACTAAGGAACAGGGAGAAAGCTAAAGTACTAAAATCTCCACATGCAGCCTGTTCTGGAGCTCCTGAGAGAAATTCAAACCAATGAGAAACTGAGACTTGTACAATGTGAAAAGGCTTGTCAAACACAAAACCAGCCACACTACTCCGTTCTTATTATCCCCAGAAAAAAAACAAGGAATGATCTGACTACAGTTTCTAAACAAGTATATTATGCAAGTCCATTTTGTTTAAGGTAACAGCTTCACTCACTGCCGTGATCGCAAACCATGTAGGAAGACTGTGTTTTTCAGATGGCCTAGCTGACAGTGGTGAAATTGGGTATATCTATCTGGAGAAAAGGAGTCAGATCAGGTCTTCTGACCACATTTACAACAGATAGTTTAACAAATGAGGTGTCAGTAACTTAATAACAAACAAAAGAAAACCACCACCACACACACACACACACACACATTGCTATTCTGATAATACACAGCCAGACCCCTAAGACCCATGGATCATAGGATATTTCAGGTAGGAAAGGATCTCAGGAGGTCTCTGTTGCCAGCAGGTCGAGGGAGGTGATCCTCCCCCTCTACTCAGCCCTGCTGAGGCCACATCTGGAGTGCTGTGTCCAGTTCTGGGCTCCCCAGGACAAGAGGGATGTGGCACTACTGGAGCAAGTCCAGCGAAGGGCTACAAAGATGATTAGGGGACTGGAGCATCTCTCTTATGAGGAAAGGCTGAGAGAGCTTGGCCTGTTTAGCCTGGAGAAGAGAAGGCTGAGAGGAGATCTTATCAACGTGTACAAGTATCTGAAGGGAGGGTGTCGAGAGGATGGGACCAGACTCTTTTCAGTGGTGCCCAGCGACAGGATGCGAGGCAACGGGCACAAACTGAAACACAGACACTTCCATCTGAACATGAGGAAAAACTTTTTCACTGTGAGGGTGACAGAGCACTGGAACAGGTTGCCCAGAGAGGTTGTGGAGTCTCCTTCTCTGGAGATATTCAAAACCCGCCTGGACGCAACCCTGTGCAATGTGCTCTAGGTGACCCTGCTTGAGCAGGGGGGTTGGACTAGATGATCTCCAGAGGTCCCTTCCCACCTCAACCATTCTGTGATTCTATACTAACCGCCTGCTCCAAGTAGGGTCAGCTGTGAGATCAGACCAAGTTGCTCAGGGCTTTGTCCAGTCAGATTTTGAAAACTTCTAAGGATAGAGACTGTCCAGCCTCTCTGGGCTACCTGTGCCCCCGCTTGACCATCCTAGGATTGGAAAAGTTTTTCCTTATAGCCAGTCTGAACCTCTCTTGTTTCAGCTTACATTTGTTATCTCTCATYCTCCCACCATGCACCACTGAAGAGCCTGGCTCCATCTTCTAGATAACTTCTCCGTATTTATTAGGCAGCTGCTCTTAGGCACCTCTGAAGCTGTCTCATCTCCAGGCTGAATAAGCCCCACTCCCTCAGCCTCTCCTAACAGGGCAAGTGCTCCAGCCCCCCCCATCTTGGTGGCCCTCTGTTCAACTTGCTCCAGTTTGTCTTTCCTGTACTGAGGGGCCCAAAACAAGACACACTGTCCCAGATGTGGTCTAACAAGTGCTCAGTTGAGGAGGATAATCACTTCCCTGAATCTACTGCCTGTGCTCCTGTTAATAAAACCCAGGATACTGTTGGCCTTCTTTGCTGGCAGGACACACTGCTGGCTCATGTTCCTCTTGCTGTCTACCAAAAACCCAGGTCCTTTTCCCCGGAGCTGCTTCCCAGCCAGCCAGCCAGTCCCCAGCCTATATTATTGTCAGGGACTCTTTCTTCCCTTGTGCATGACTTTGTTTGTCTTTGCTGAATTTTATAAGATTCCTGCTGGTCCATTCCTCCAACCTGTGTCTGTCTCTCTGGAGGGCAACCCTGCATATTGGGTGTATTGGCTGGTCCCCCCCCAGTTGGTGTTATTTGCAAACTTGAATGCATTCATCACTTCTGTCAGGTCATTGATAAAGATGTTTTGATAAAGGGACTGGTATTTGTTGCCTCAACTCTTTGTGCAGAATGTTATATGGACAGGCCCTGGAGGTTCTGATAGGAATAGCTGGGGAAACTAGAAAGATGTGAACTTCCTCACAGTTCTCCTAGGAGACACAAAGATAAACTGTGTTCCTGTGGTGGTCTTTCTCTTACCTTTGCAAGGAAACTCCATGCTGCATATTGCCCTGAGGTTGTGCTGTTTTTTAGTTTCGCTGTGTGCAACATCAGAAAGAATCCTAACAGTCCACTGTAAAAGATAGAGAAAGCTTTTGTTAATAAAGTCTCTTAATTTCAACTAAGCAGCCTCTTACTGGTATCTTGGTTTTCCTAATGCACAGCCAAACAGACACCCTTCAAACAGTGTTAATCCCATTTGGAGAAAGAAAGCTGGTGGACAAAGAACTTACTTTATGTCCAGTAAATTTGGGGGTTTGTTCAGCCAGCGACTGCAGTCTGAGTAAAGTAAGTCAGTTTTATGCTTGGTCTCTAATGCACTTACATAATCAGAAAAGCAGAGATTATTGGAAACAAGGGGTCAAATATTAACTTCAGGCATTGAAATGGCTCTGAATAAACTCACTTTAACCTCCACAGAGCCTTAGATTGGAAAAAAAACAAACAAAAGTTCCTAAACCCCATACCATCGGAAAATTTCTGCCTGATGCTTTCAAGTCATGCAAACTTCATAAAGCCCTAATTCCAATTAAGAAGTCAAATACATCTCTACTAGACAACAAATAGACAGATGACTCACTAGTGCTGGGGAACATAATACTCTAAAGCTCCCAGCTGACTAGTAAGTGATTTTGATTTGAGAATTACCTAAGACAGTAGTCCCCAGTGCTCCTGAAGCCAAGCCTACTCTTAAAGGAAACTCTGTTCCACATCTCACTGGACTTCAGATAAATTATAAGCTTGGGCTCTGGATTTTGTTTCACTTGTAATATATTTTTATAACACTGGTTATGAACCAGTGGGATAGTGTAAGCAAGCAGGGAATAGAAAGAAACTTCAAAATACATAAGGGACAAGTCACTGCCTGGCTAATACAGAGGCGTAAGAGATTATAAAGTATTGTGGGAGGCAGCACGGGAAAGGAAATAGGATCAACAAAGCATGCAGGTAGTGAGGCAAAACGTGCCTTGGCCCTTGAAGAGGGTATGCTGCCCCAGATACTGATGCAGTACAACTGGTCCCCTCTCTGCTCCAGCAGGAAGGGCAGAAGACTGTGGCCCCCCRCCCCAGGCTAAAAGTTCCATGCTGGGCCTTTAACCTGAGCCAAGAGCTGCTCCCTGCTCAGGACATGCAGCAAAGTCATGACTCAGTTACATGTCAGTGCCGGTGTTTTTGATACACCAAACATAGTAGGGTATTATAACAGCCCAGGAGGAGGAGATACTACAGTGTCTTTCACTGAACCATAACACAAGACCCCAAAGGAATACCTGCTGCACCTGGAACCAAGCAGATGCTGCTCTGATGACAATAAAAAGGCCCCAAATTAGCTACTAGTTACAGAGAATAGGCAGACCATTCCACACTGAGAAGTTGGTAAATTCAGTGAAATACTAAGCAGCATTGCCCAAACTTTTGAAAGTCTAGTAGCTGGCTAAAGTTTAACAACTACTTCCCTTCTGAAACGGTCTTTTAGTCAGACTGATTCAAAGCTGTTTAGTGTAATTCAGAGATAAAAAGTGAAACAGCTAAGTATAACACTGTACCTGAAATACTGATGCCATTGAGTTAACACTTAATGAAATAATTGAAGCAGTTTGCACCTAACTCTGAAAGTGCCAGACATGCTACACAGGTGGCAGATTTCACTACATCAGTTACCCTTGCTTTACATCGTATAGGTTTTCTTCTACATCCTTATTGTTTACAAAGGCACTGTATGACAAGATGTAGAGGACAAACTGAGAAGCTTGTTTCTACATCTAACTATTCCTTTCCAACTGTTTTAGAGAAGTGTGATATAGAGTGCTATCTACTATATGTATAATGAAAAGGAAACAGAAGCAGGAGGCTACAACAACAAAAATGTAATGAAGTAAAAAAAAGGAGCATCTGGGCTAGCTAACATTCATTAGTGCCTGAAGTTGGACCTTGTCTTCAAGAAGAAATGTATTTCACTTAGCTACCATGGAACAAGCTATTTATCAAAAACTAAATGCAAGTTGTTAATGGTGGGTATAGTCTACTCTTGAATAAAGTTACTTTTGTACCAAAAAGTATCTACACAGGGGAATTATTTAATGATCATTTTTCACATCTCCTTTTAATAGGTAGCCCAGATACAAATAAGAAAAGCTCTAACAATCAGAAAATATTTTTGCCATCAATTAGCATGAAAATACAGGKTTTTTGCCCTTTAAAAAGGAAATACTTTCCTTGGGCAAAAGTTTGGAGGAGAAAGAGGAATGAAATTTGAGATAATTAAGAGCTACATAAGACATGCTTATGTTGTCCTGTGAGGGCTGTTAACTTTTGCTGCTCAGAATAGAGGGACACTTGTTAAAGCTTTTCCCTTTTATCYCCCAAAAAACATTCTGCCAAATAACAAGATGTACAGGCAAATAAATCCATGTACACTCATATATTGCTGAAGACTAATACTTTGTAATCACTGCAAACAGGGCTAATCCAACTTGGGAAGCATTTGAGAGATGCTATTTATCAAAGCTTTGCTACATTAGGTAAAAAATATTTTACTGGAGACTGGGAACCCTCACGGTCAGAATACACTCACCCAAATAAACACATACTTCCATCTGTGACAAGCCTTCAAACACACATCGACAAGAGAGTCACTTCTCTGCAGTTTTACTGACTTGTGCCAGGAGAAACTAGTGTAACTAAAGTTTTGCATGTTCCAAATTTTTAACTGAGAGTCAAGCTTGCAACTCAACAGGTTCTCTTATTTTGAACACATTTACACGCCCTGTTATAGAAAGGTTACCTGGCACAGCAGCTGCTATGAAATCTGTAGAAGTACAGGAACGGAAAGTCCAAGGCAGTGAAGAGATCACCTGAGGGACAAAGCAGTACTCTCAGTGGAAAACAGGAAGGGGGGGAAGGGGACAAAACCAAAAAAAACAAAACAAAACCACCATTGTTAAAGGCAGGGGAACAGCAATTACATGACCATTACTAGTTTAACATTTCTTTGAGCCCTTACAGATGCCTGTCTTTTCATTTATGATGCTTTCCACATTTCTAGTGTGTTTAATGATTTCTCTCTGACCTTCTTGATTCTAGCCAGTTCCTGCCTTCAGTTGAAAAAGGGGGAAGGGATTACATAAAACCTAAGAATATTCTGTGTTAGTATACAAATAATCCTGTTGATGCAACAGGTGCCAGTTAGACATGCATCATATCCACCTCTTACTTTAGAGCCTGCAACGGTTCCTACTGAAGTCAGGAAACTGATTTACAGAAGCAACAGGAAACACAGATACATGTTGGCTGTTTCCCCCTCTGGAATTTGAACCCTGACACATAGCACAAGTCGGGAGGTTTAAGAACATTCTCCCAGATCCAGGCAAAGCTCTGGAGTACTTCCATTTCCAGGCACTTGGGCCCAAGAGCTCTAGGTAACAACAATTCCATGGAGTTTTCTTGCCTTCAAGGCTCTACAGATTCACAGAAAGTTCTGTCTTTCACTTTTTGAAATGCAGGTCTATTTTCCTTGGCATTTCTGTCTATCCTCATGTGGGAATGCTGTATACACAGTGTGAATGACCAGGCAAAACAGAAATTCCAAGTTTATTTAATACTTCTTTCTTTGTCTTTCTGACAGAACAATGTTCTAGTGAAAGTAATACATCATCATCTTTATTCTTCTAACTATTGAAACACCAGTATGAGAGGAGTATTTCACCTACCCTCAAATACCCAGTTTCTCCACTTTTATCCTTTGATTTTTGTTGATAAAGAATCCTTATTTTTTACCATAAACCAGCTCAAAAGCTGTTTGCTGTCTGTCCCACATTGCTTCTTTGCAAAGGGCAGGTAAGAAAGATATTACTAAATAACACATAGATTACACAGTGCTAGGTACCTTCCTCCTCTTCCTTTAGGATGTCGCATTATTAGTCATATTGCCATTGAATTCTAGGGCTAAACTCCTACAAGATAAGGAGTTTACATGCATGGAAAGGGAAAGGCAATATGCAAACCTAAAAAAGGAACATCTCAATCCACTTTACCTGCTGGATGGGATGCAGAGGCCAACAGTACCACACTAAAAAAAAAWAATAATAATAATAGTATGCTATAGTATTTATGACATAGCTTGAACATATAAATAGACAGCTTTGCATGTGTTATTTCATGAGTGAAATTTCACTGAAGTAGAATAACTGAGGCATAAGTATCAAATCAATAAAGTTGGTTGGGAAGGGATCTCTGGGGTCATCTAGTCCAACTGCTCATCTGAAGTGGATCTATCACCAATACTTAGACATGCTCCCTGYGGCTTTGTCTAGCCAGGTTTTAAAAATTTCCCAGAGTGCAGATTCCACACCTCTGTGTTACTTGTTCTAGCATCACCCTACTCCTCCTAACGTGCAGTTTTTAAACTGCCTAAGCTGCAATTTATGGCTGTTGTACCATATTATACTATCTGCCACTCCTTAGAAGATTTTGGCCCTGTCATTTTTGAAACTCCCTTTCAAGCAGGTGTAGACAGTTGGTAGGTTGCCCCTTGGTCTCCTTTTTGCCAGTCTCAACAAGACTAGCTCCCTCAAACTCTCCTTGTAGTAGGCCATGTGCTCTAGGTCCCTAACAATGTCAGCAGCCCTCTGCTAGATTCTCCTCAGTTTCTCAGTATCTTTCTTGAACTAGGGGGCCAAAACTGAATAGAGTATTCCAGGGGCAGCCTCCAAAATGCTAAGTAGGATAATACTGAGGGGAATAGTAATTTCCCTCAATCCGTTGGCTGCACTATTCCTATATGTAATCCAGTATACACGGTTTGCCTTAATTTGCCATGAGAGTACCTCATACTGATCTTACCATTCACTATAACCCCCAAGTCCTTTTCATTAGAGGTGCTATTCAGCATTGCCAGTTGGTGACACCACTGAGACAGAATTTATATGGAACTGCACTTGTGCCTAAACTTGTGTCCCCCTCTGTCCAAGGATGAATTTTAACTGCGTGTATGCAAATGTCTGGTCTGTAGGAACACACATATTTTGTGTAACAGTCAAATATCCAATTCTATGTGCATGATTGTGCATGCACTGTACATTCATGCTCAAAATGTCACTCGGAGAAAAGACAAATGTTGCAATTACAGGTATTTTTTTCATGCATTTTTAAATACTAAGCATCATCAACTCATGCACACTTTTTTACAAAGATGCAAGTGAATAAGAACATCAGCTATGACTAGTTTTTTACTGGAGGATCACGTAATACTTCTGAGGTCCTATAAGGACTCATGCTCTGAGTTTGTAGTATAGGCTGTACAGAGGCTGCTTCTTCGCTACTGACTGTTCCTGTCACTCCACATTGTTTCCAAGGTTAAAAGACTACAGACAGAAGATTCTGGGGCACTGTAAGCTGGGAGAAGCAAGGAAATCTTCCAAAGCAAAACTACAGCTCCCTCCAGATACCAATGTCCATGTCAATGATGGACACAAGGGACAAAAGAGTGTCTGGAGAGGCCTTTTCTGTGATAAATAACAAGCGCTGAACTTATGAAGGTAGAAAGACATTTGCTAATGTTATGAATGCTAAAGCTAGGCAATTTYCCCTAATTATCACCAATTCTCACTAGGCCCAGCAGCAGTAAAATACAAACCCAACCTGTGGAGGAGTGGAAGCCTGCCTAACAAAAGGATAAGGCAGAGCAATAGCTGGAAGTGGTTCCCAGCACACACCATGATGGGTAGAAAACTGAACTCACTGTAAATGAGCTAACTCAGGTACCCACAACTGTACAATCTCATCAGCAAGGTGCTCAGACCAGGCCAACTCTGTTTTTCAGAGTTAACACAGCTATTGTTTCCAAGCTAGTGCACTTTCAGCTAGTTCCCATTCCCTGTGTGACCATGCGACTGCACTTTGTGGCCTGCCTTCAGCATGCTTTAGTGAATCAGAGTTATTCTCAGAGGCGCCTGCACCAAACGAACTCCAAAGAACATGGAAATCCTGTAACTAGTAAAGTCTCAGAGGGGAAACTCGTAACTGAAATCAGCAGTAGAAGACAAAGGGCTGAAGAAGGAAACTGTTCATGAGGGATATATAGTCAGGTATTTTAGGCTTAACAAAGTCTTTGAAAGACTTACAATATGGAATGCTCTTCTGCCCCTCCTCCCCACACATACACACTCTCCCCACACTAGATGGCCAAAAGGAGGTCACAATAAATAGGCTCAATGCCACAGTTTCCTGTTAAAGACAGAAAAGGAAGCAAAGGCCTGTTGCTTTGACTGAATAAGAAAGACAACAGGAGACTGGAAGGACAAGTGAAACTGTATCAACAGTGATGAGAATTATGACTAAGCTGTGTTCCTCTGTTTTTGCTTTCTGCTTTATTAATTCTTAAACAAAAAAAGAGATTGGGAAATGTTCAAAGAGAAACTTCCTTCTGCAACCAAGAAAAATTGATAACCTCATCAGACATGCCAGGCTTGAATCCAAAGAAAACATGGGAGGAAAACAAAGTCTTTTTTGTGAGTGAGGGGCAGGTTAAGGCAAATGGGTTAAATGGCAATATAGTCACACTGGAACTCTGCTGTGAACTGAACATCAGTAGGAAAGACAAAATGATGTTGGAGGACCAGACTAGGGATTCAGGGGTTTCCAGAGGGACAGCTGGACATCAAGCCACAGTAGAAAAAAAAATCCCTTTGCAGGGGGCTCCTCTGTTCCTCTTTTCTTCACCCATACTCATAATGCACTACTTTGGATTGGGTCATCTTCAGTTTTCAGTCTGGCTAAAAAGAGATATTTTTCAGCAGCAAAAGCAATTTATGCCCACAAAGCTGCCCTTCCCTATTACTGAAAATCTACTGCAGCTTTTTAAATCCACAAATGTGACAAATTAGCAGCTCTTCCAAAAGCCAGATATAGTATAGATGCACAGGCTAGAACCTTTACCCCACATCTTTGCCAGTGCCAATAATTTGTTTGACATTCTCCTGCTTTGTCTTTGTTTTCTCTTCACTAGTGACTACTAAGTTGTCTGCCATGCCTTTGCGAACAGAGACAGATATTGGGGTGTACCAAAACCTTTTTCTAGGTTTTCCAGGAACAAAATATCTGTATCCACCTCACCATATGAAAAAGACCAAGACAAGCTGTGACCCACTTCTAAGAAGCACTATGTATCCCTCAACATGCCAGGCAGACATTACTACCCCCTTACACTATGTCTTGCCAGCTAGCTGGGGGAGAGAAATCTGGCTCCCACTTTGGTGGGGGACTGGAAATGAATAAAAGAAAATGCAAGGTTACTGAACAAACACCAGTAAGTACCAGTAGCACTGAAGTCTGAGAGCGTAGGGAAATACAATACCATGGTGTGTTTTTTTTTTTTTTTTTTTTTTTAAAGGTGGTAGTGATGGGAGCAAGACTGGGACAATCAGAAGGAGGTTCTTAGAAGTATATCTTCCCTCTTCCCCCACTTAAATACAAGGGAGAGAGACGAGAAACAGCATCACCCTTCCCTTCTGTGCAGAAAGTACAGCTTTGCTTCCCTCCTACATCTGTCTCCTATTTGGYTCCTTAAAAAAAAGAACCAGAAGAACCATGCTGTACTTGATGAAGTGAGAGGAACACCACACTTTCAACATCAGCAAGTATTTCTTCAGACCTATTTGGTTCTGGAAAGTTCCCATCCTCCCATCCACGTAGATTTGCTAACACCCTAACTTAAGACATTCTCCCCCAAAATTTGTTCCAGATTTTAAAACAAGAAACAGTGCGTGTAGGGACAGAGTAAGGTAGGAGACTTTGCTAGTTTCAGTTGCACCTCTGGCAATGTCCAAAAGAGCCAAGATGGTAATATATTTTTTTAATCTCAATATGTATTTTTTAATCTAACATATTAGTACATGAAAACATCCAGTAGCCTGGGGCAAAACTTTTAATCTGCTCTATCCAGGCAGCATCTACATTCAGAGTACAAGTCTGTTTTTGTACCAAACAAACACTTTCAACAGACCTTACTATAATAAACACTATCTGGCTACGCTCACACAGCTGCTSTCTTTTCCCCATACAGTCACATGTTAGCTGTCTGATCTATGTTAGAAATAAGGAGCTATAAAGGTCTATTGATACTATTCCTAATAAAAAGGAGTTGCATAGACATCATTAGGAAGTTTCTTCAGATATGCTAGTATAGACAAGACCACCAGCGTGTCACACTTTCCTATTCTGGAGATGGACCTGAGATCCTCTTACAGCTGAAACAGTCTGAGAAGCCTGGTGTAGAGAAAGCAGCATATACCTCAACACATGCTAAAAATCACATAATGGGAGGCTGGGCACCCTCTGCCAGAGGTAATCACATATTTACAGTAATTCTGACCAAGAATTGACCATAAGAAGTTAGCACACATTCAGACAATGTTCAAAATAAAGTGTTTTATTTAATGTGATTTAAAATATATTTTTGACTGTCTTCTATGGAAATTAAGCTTATGCAATAATACTGTGTGTCTCTCAGTTACCCCTTACAGCTCAAGCACACCAACCAGTTTCACCCAAATTTAAGAAGCAGACACCTCAAAGACGCTCACAGGTCTCATGAAGAAACAATTCCTTCCCATGCCTTCTGCGACAGAAAGCTCTCAGCCTCACTAGACACCCGAGAATCTCCACTGCAGTGGTACCTCATGAAGGTCACAAACAAGGAAAAAGCTTCTGCCAAATTTCACACCCTGTTGAGCATCATTGGCTATAACAACAAAACAGAAATCTAAGAAACCAGATGCCAGTTGTTCTACTGCTCATGTAACTATTTGTTTTGCATTGACAAAATGAGGTAAAAATGCCATGGACTGCAACGTTCTCTAACAGATAGAAGTGTGCATGTATGTGTGTGCGCGTGCGTGTCCACAGATGCAACACAAACAAGCAAGCAAATATTTATCTGCCTCCTCTTTTCAAAGAGCAACCTGTTCTCCAGCAATTGCTTTGCACCATCACCTCCCAAGCTACACTGACCTTTAAGCCCCTCAATGATGAAAATCTTCGCAAGCTTTGATAACACATTTTGCTTGTAAAGAGCTTTAAAAAAAAAAAAAAAAAAAAAAAAAAAAAAAAAAAGCAATTTCCCAACTCCCACAACTCCATTGCTTAAAAAAATAGCAGCTTTTAAATACAAACCACTACACCAGCAGACCTCACAGTTCCTTAGCGAACAGTACCTCCTTTTCAAAAACCTCTAAATCAGTAATCATCCTTTCCATTCAATGTGGAACTCCTGCTCTCTGCTGGACACAACCTCACAGACTTCAAGCTAACACAGCAGAAAATCCGACCCGGATTTTTCAATCTAAGCCGCAAAACTAAGACCTTGAGCTAAAATCTGAATTTAAAGGTTCAGGCCCACGTGAGCTTCGACTAAAATAACAATTGAGAGTTATAGTCAGACAGACGCTAAATGAAAAGAAATCAACTGATTTTACTGCTCTCAATTTTTCTCTCTTCGACATTATACAAATAGCCGCCAGTAGAACAAATAGCTACTTTAAGCAGAACAGCTCTCTCAAGACTTCATGGATTATTTCTGTGCATAGCAGCATATCTCCAAGGTCTGTGACTGTAACATTCTTTTAAACAGCTTCCACAGACACAACTGCCTTCTTTGACTAAACTGGATTTGCTTTGCACTTCACAGTAGATTGAAAACAACAACTGACTTAAAAGCCTACTGCAAGCAAACTGACATTCAGATATTGCCAATGCATGGAACCTTGGTGAATACTCACTGGAACCATATAAACCCATAATCAGAGGGCTCCATTACTCATTTATGGATATAGGAGATTTGATCAGACTAAGATGAATAGAGATACATCGTGTTATCAAGTTGATGTTCATAAGATAAAAGGGAACTGCAGTCAAACAACTGTCCTACAGCAGTGTCCTTAATGCATCCCTATCAAGGATCTTTACCAAACATGCTCAGACAAGAGCACACATCTATCTAATCAAACAGACCAACACAATTTCACTTTTGTTAGGCCTATCCATCTTAATGCTCTCTGTTCCGCTTCTACCCAAACTCATTGATGGGTTTCATTTCTTTTGATCACCCTTCTTCATAAGAGCCTAGTATTCACACTGCACAGTATTTCCTCACAACTTCATCTAGCATTCCAAGAAAAAAGGTCAATGAGCACAAGCAGAAGTGAAGCAAGAGGCTTGCTTATGGATGGAGGAGGATCTAGCAAAATCTCTGCATTCCTTACTTCAAATAAAGCCTCAGAAAAATCTAGTGGAAGTCATGCAAGCTGATTGCATTGGCTTAGATGGTTCTTTGGGGAAAGGACTGGCAAAAAAAMCCCCAGAAAACAAAAACACACACACAACCACACACACAAGGGACTCTGGTTGGTGATTCAAGCTCCTTCACTAACCACAAAATAACAAAACAGTTTTATCTCTCCATATCAGGAAAACAACTAAAGGTCTGAATTACTCAATCCTCCTAACAGCATTCTGAACAATCAGTTACTGCTCATGTTTTTTGCACATGGTACATCTATAATCACTATCTTCCCCTCTGGCAATTTTGTGCAAGTTTGATTTTCTGAGTGGGGATTGCCAAGGAGCTACTCTTTAAATATTATTCTGGAAAAGATCTCTCTCTTGTGCACATGGTGATTAAAAAATCATAATTAACACATCATTACCTCCTCAGGTGTATATTGGCATGTCTATCTGTAACCAGACCAAAACATTCAGCT
The DNA here is from genome assembly GCF_003343035.1 of Apteryx rowi. NCBI lineage: Eukaryota > Metazoa > Chordata > Aves > Apterygiformes > Apterygidae > Apteryx > Apteryx rowi. The sequence goes on from NW_020447741.1 coordinate 1,521,380, forward strand.
GCTAAACCATGTTCTTTCCATGAATGTCCTGCTAACCAAATATACTTAAGTAGTAGGAGCTATGAGTTTCCTAAGCAAGACATGGTTGAAAATGAGAACATATACTACATAAAACCAACTATGGTATATCAAGGGCTTATAGATTTTACCTGAATACATAGTTGATGTACTGCTGGTCCAGGTCACTGGGAGGGAGGAAAAAAGGTGTGTTCTTTTAGTAACACAGTTCATTTGATATTTGATAGAAGAGATTGATATATTAATTTACACATCATTTACACTGCTTTTACATTACTTCTGTTGTTACTATGCCAATGGTAATCTCATTGAGAGAGAAGATAATAGGAGATGAACTAAAGACCGGAACCCTTTAAGCACAGTTGGAAAGCAGTCTTGAAATAAATGAGCCTATCCATATCCTATACACGTTATGTTCACATACATGTCCATAATATTGAGAACATATCCATACCCACACAGACAACTGCAGATTACAGATGCTGTGAACATGTAATGTCACCTGATTTCAAAACAAACTCTTGTTCACTCTTGCCTTAGTGCTAAAGTGTTCATGGGATTGGTGCAAGATTACAAGATTTTTAAAGTATTTAGACATTCAAGTTTTGTTGCAAGTCACCAGCTGTTACATGCGTTTGAGACTGTTGCAAAGAGATAGATACACACAAACCCCACAGCTTTCAAGGCTAACAAACTAACATTTCCTCTTAATGCCTCTGACATTAATCAGCGGATCTTTTTCCAGAACTAAGTCATCATCTTTTGATAACATACTATTTAAAACCAATGTAGTGTTTGAGTCAGTATAAATATCAATAGCCATATGGTATAGTTAAAATCATCAACAATAAATACCGCTCCTCTGGTAAGAAAAGTCATTAATGATCATCCAAGAGTGCCCCAGTTTATCCTGATAAAGCAGAGATCTCTACAGTTTACCTGACTGCTAAATAAATAAGAGTCTAAACCTCTTTGATAGCAATCTTTCTTTTTAAAAAAATATTAAAACATGTTACCTTAGAGAGCTAGGTTTCCATAACTTGTGAAATACTTTGTAAGCTCCTGCAATTGAAATGACAAGTGTAATCGCTGCAACATGCAGTCATTCTGACAAACAATGAATTGTTTGGCCAGGGTACAGACAGACATGGAACCTTCTGAATTACAGTTAGCAACATGGTAGAAAGGACACCCAAACCATGAGTAAAGTCACCTATTGCTTCAAATCAATGGTTTTCAAAGCATTAACCTCTCAGAGTACTGTCATACTACATGTTTCTCCTAGTCTTTCTGAAGAGGAGATGACTCCTAGCTCATGATAACTATCAAGGGATGTGGGCATATGGGTGTGYGCATAAACATAAAAAGAGAACCACTGCAGAAAAATGGGTTCTCTGGGTCAGCCCATTTGGGGGGGGAACTTCTATGATGTCTTCATCCATGTAGGCTGCTGTCACCGTTGGCTCTGAATCACCTTTGCTGTCCGAAGTTTCCTCAGCTTTAGACTCTCCAGGTTCTTGGCACTCTTGACCTATTCACCTCCTGGTGTGCTCCCACTTCTATTTTGGGAAAGGCTTTAGCCAGTCAGAAAAGGAATAATACAGCTTCAGTCTATTTTTTTCAGACCCTTTTTTCAATGCCCTTTTTTTTTTTAAATCACAAAGAAAATCACAACATGAAAAGCAAATCTGCTAGAACACTATGTAATCAATCTCTTCAATTCTGCCTCCATTAACCAAGCTGAAAGGTAGAACACATCCTTCCTTTAATGCTGTCTTAATTAACTGTATGTTAAGTTGGTTCACCTGTTCACCCTCTTGTAGCATCTTTACTTTGTCTTAGTTAATAGGAAATGTAATTACACAAAAACCCCCAACAGGCATGTCAACAGCTTTCTCTCAAAAACAAGAGAAACTGGAAGAAGCTATATTTTGAGCATAAACATTACACTGGCACTTCCTACACGTTTTAACCATATGGCAGAGGGTTCCTGAAAACTCTCTAAGCTGCCTTCCACCTCTGTGGCCTAGCACTGTTTTACAAATGAGACCTCGCGACTTTGAGAAAGCAGTAACATCACTTGCTACAGCAAACACAAATATTTGAAGTGGAAAATCCTTAGCTTTTTGTTTTTACCTAAATGAACAAATATTTACCATATGACATTTCCTAAAGGAAAAAAAGATACTGTTTATTATTTGTATGTTAACAACATTTTAGAATGGAATCTCTAGACCTTCCTAGACATACATAAAAAGACAATCTCTGCCCTAAAAAGTTTACAATATGAATAGACAAAATAAAGACAGAATCATCTGTTTTGCAGACAAGACTTAACATATGAATCAGTCACTCAGTAAGTCTATAAAACAGCTAAGAACTAAAAATAAGTTCCTTATTACCCAGTCTAATGCTCCAAAAGACACAAAATTACAAAGTTACCTTCTCCTAGTTAAAAAATGCTACTTTTCTTCAGGTTCTCTGCGTCTGACTGTTATAGCTTTCAGGGGAAGAATATGATTTATTTAAAAACAGACGAAAGATTTATTTTAAAAAAGACAGAAGAGAAATATACAAGTACTGACAGGTCATGAAACCCACAGTTAAAATTAAAAACAAAAAAACCCCCAACATATGATTGCACCAAAAACCCCAACATTTCAACACCCTTCCTCTGGGAGCATATTCAATGATATTTTAGAATATTATTTGTCAGTTTTTAAATAAAATCAGTGTGTGCAATAAAGGTCTAACTACAAGCTATTCCTTGGGAGTTTTTTCATGTTTCCTAGCCCCTCCCACCCCTCCAAGGAAGGTTTTTTAGTGGGCAACCATCAAAAACTCCCAGGAAAGCTTASTGCTAATTAAAACTACATGTGCATTTTCTCATGTTAACTGACTGCTACATCTAGTTTATTCTATTGTTGTTTTCAATATAAAAGCTATAAAGGGAACGAGCTTTCCTATCTTTACTGAGCATCTTTATTCTTTCCAAGTGGTTCTTACATCAAGAATCTTAAATATCAATAACTTCATAATAAAGCTATGGTTTGCTTTTCCAACACATTTATTTTTCCCAATTCTTTTTCCAAAAGACAATGACTTACCAAGACAGATCAAGTGGATAAAAGCCCATAAATAACCATTTGGATCAAACTGCAAAAAAAGAACATCTAAATAAATGCAGGTTCATGTAAGCACACATGTGGATTATTTCCCTGCAGTTAGTTTAACCAAGCAAGTACAGTGGAAGCTATACTACAAATAGTAGCGTATTGGAGAATGCTAAAGGTTTCTCTGTCCCTCTGGAGATCTGACATACTCTAGATATCTTCATCCTCTTTGACCCTGGCTCTCAAGTAGCCTAGGTGAGCACAGCTCTGTTTCTTTCAGCAGATGCACATCATTTTAAACAATCTGAGAATATGGACCCCACCCTGTTTGTGTATTGCAGCCATTTTTCATTCAGCAGAAAAGTTAATTTATGATTCCTCCTGTATATTTGGATAGGCAGTCAGGGATGAGCAAGGGGGTAAGAGGTTTGTCTCCTTTCCCCTCTCAGCTCCCTGCAGCAGCTAAACAGTCTCTCCAAATCTCTCACTCACTGCAGGACTATGATAGGAGGAAACTTATTCCTAGATCAAGCAGAAGTGACAGGGAAGAGCATTCAATCTGCTCTTATATACAATCCTTTTCTTAGGGATATCAAAAAGAATGCTTTAAACAGACATCTACCTCTGAGCAAGGTAGGCTCTCTTCACAATCAAGGAGGAGAAAAATTTTTGAGGGGAATTCATCTGGCATGTTTTATATGTCTACTTTTATTTGAGATGACTTACACACCAGAACTACCTACTGTGCACTATGAACTAGGAAGAATGCTCACAAGGCCAGCTAGGTTCAGCATCATGGATGCCTACATTTGATCAGACGCTTCCAAACAAATTCCCAGATTTATCAGACATAACCCCATATTTTAACTGAAGTATCTATATCAAGGACGCAGCCTTCATAAGCTTCCAAAAGAGAAAGACAGGCACCTCCTGAACAGATCTTCAGTAGACTGGACTACTCTCTGGAGGTACCTCCTCCCTCTCTCCAGTGACTACAGAAAGACTATACAGTGCTTACAAAGCTAATTTAGGAACCTGCTGAAGTATGTACAATAAATTCAGGCCTAAGCGATTTGCTTAAAGCCCTTTTAAAGGTTAAACAAAGGTTTCCCCAGCTTTGGGTTTTACCCGAGAGCTCCAGGTCTGAATTGCTCAGAGGTTTTACCACAATGCAAACACATTAAAAACAGCAACACTGTAACAGGGCAATAGGCCACATTTCTGATTCCTTCACGGAACTCTCAGACCACCTCAGCTTACAAGTAAAAGCTGCATCACATATATTTTCCCTCATATACTATCAAGATGTAAAATACCAAGGTTAAACTAGAGCTGGTTTATAAAGCAGAGCTCACCTGTGTGTCACATAAGGGAAGGCACACTGCTGCTACCAGGAGGAACAATGAACTGTTGGGAAGAGAAAAAACAAGACTGAGAGCTTGCAACCTGGATCTGTACCTCCCAGGGAGTCCRGAGGTTTCCACACTGGAATTTCATTTGTTTCATTCTTATTCCATAAATTTAAGAAGTCATTTCTGCCACCAAAATTAATTTTTATATCATGTCTTCTTCATAATTAATACACAGCAAAGTTGTAAGAGGAGAAAAGCGACACAAAACAATCTAATTAGTGATGCAAACAAACTGTTGTAAGGAATATTGTTCTTCACTTGCCATCTGGCTTCCCTTGCATACTTTAGAAAGCTGAAAGAGAACCAATTTTTAATCTATGGATGGCTACCAGAAAGTTTATTCATTAAGTTAGATGGCCTATTACAACAATTCCAGCAGAAAGGAGCAGAAGTGACAACATTCAAGGTTATGCTATAACTCCAGAATGCAGACCGAAGTGGGAGTTGGAGGTACCACACTTGAWTACCTTAAGGACAGCACAAGTCCTCCCCTAGTCAACTGGCTGGACTAAATAAAATCTTAAACTGTGGCTGAGTCAGTATTTCTACAGGCTAAACTGAATACACAGATACAGAATTTCTATGGACTGTCACTATTAATGAGTACTTGCTTTTGCAGTTCATTTTCTGACTTTCTAGCAGAGTAGAAGGAAAAGACAGAATAAAGAAGATAAAAAACTGCTATCCTTGACTGATAATCCAGTGGGCAAAACAAGGTCATAGTAAGCCAGATAACGGAAGCAAAGGGGAGAAAGTAGGAAGACAGGGCCTCTAAACACACTGAATAGTAAAACAACATTGTACATTCTAAGAGCAGCTAAAATATTACAAAAATACGGGGAATATCTATTATATGTTCTTCAAGGGGATGGGGGAAGAAAGAAACTTCTAATGTATGAATGGCTGCTTCTATTTTTCACTTTGTCTCCTTTCTGAAGCCTAAACACCCAGGTTCAATAAAAATTTTTGAGGGTGTGTAGCTTCATATGAACAACGCTAATAGAACTGGATGTCACCCACCTTTTCTGTCTTAAGAAAGATATTTTTAGTTGTTTTCTATCACATTCATTATCTTTCTTACTGTTTATCTCTTGGAACTTTAAAACTGAGTTCTGTCTCCTTTCCAAAAACATTTTTACAAGTAATGCTTTGTTATTCAGGAATACTGTTTTTCTGACTTTTTAAAATTTTTTACAAGAAGAAAAAAATTAAATGTATTTAACCAGTTGTTTAAAAAAAGAAAATACATTTTAAAAAATATTTAATTACTCCTATGTTGCAATTTAGGCTTACTGCCCACAGGAATGTGTCTTACACTCTTTATTGTTTTGGTGTGTCATTATCTGAAGCAAATACAAGAAGCTGGAGCCAAAACAAGTCTGAATCTGAGTAGTTAAAAAAAAAAAAAAAAAAAAAGCCCAAAACTTACCTACAGACTTTCAGAAGAGAGGTCTGCTGTAAAAAATAAAGTGAAATTAAAAACATTAAAGATTAAAAAAAGGTGAAAGAGTGCTTTCCCCCTTCTATAAATAGGAAGGGATCATAGCTGATCTTACTGCAGCAAACACTAGAAAAACAGTGAGCAACATTGAACAGTCCATTATCTTTGAGCACTGCCAAGCAAGTTTAATTTGAAAAAAGAATAAGGATTACAGATTGGCCTACTCTAACTTCTGATCTATACTTTCAGATTATTTGCCACTGAGTAAACCTAAAACCAGATGTGAAGTTTATACCTGGTCTTCAAACTTATCTTGACCTTTACCAAAACTGTGTATGTACTGTAATATTGAGTATTCTTTATTCATTAGGTACTACCCCAGCCAAATTAGTCTTGGTCTAAACCCAGGAGAGTTTCCCCAATCCTCTGGCCCAAATGTATTCCCCAGAGGCTTCCCAGCAAGACCTGGGTTGTCCCGGGGTGTGCCATGGTACACAGTGCTATGCCCCTTGGACATAGCCTCAGGGAGCTCTTCAGTTTATTAGGAGTAGCAAACACGGGTCATTTGTCTCTCTATATATACACAGGGAGAAAGGTAAATGGAGGGAAGATCCCTTCCATAGCAAGCTGCCGGCCTTTGTAGAGGTGAGTTTGTGATGAACGACTTCCCAGAGCTACGTCACACAGCAGTTCTCCAGTCAGACAATYAGAAAAGCATTTCAGAGCCTAAAAAGAACGATCTCCAGTGCAGTTTATGAGAAACACTCAACTCTTAAAGTAAGCAGGAATTATTCTCCTGTCTTTAAAAGGTCTTGGGACAGATTCCAAAACATTAAAAAACAAATCCAAAAAATGCATTTCCTGCATTTCATGTGGAGATATAATCTACATATAATCATACAATGTATCAAATGCTAGATATATCATACCGACTAGATCTAAGGACCCAGTCCTCCACCCCCTCAGCTCAAATGACAAAACTCTTACATATAGCAACAGAGAGAGGGGATGTTAATTTTCCAAAATGAAAAAAAAAAAAAGCAGGACCAAGCCTGTCTTAAAAACAGATCAAACTGTTGATATGCATTTGCAGTGTTTCCCTAACTAAAAGGGAGAAGAAAAGGTCAATAAAGGTACTTGCCAACAGCAAATCTCTCTCTGGGACTCATTAATGACTAGCTATCACAGCAGTAAGACTAGAAAAGCAGACAGTACTAAARCCAGTAATAAAAGAAAGTGGGTGTCTTGTTATAGGGCAGTTATATCACAGGAGGTATCAATTAATATATCAATTACCTCTTTTTGCACAAACTTCTGGAACCCACAGGTTATAACTTCTGCCGCATTGTGTACTGTAAGGAACACCGGAATTGGCTACCATGGGAAGAGAATATAAAAACAGTCTGAATAAACTCTGAACAGTCATGGACACAGGAAGGGGCACTCCAGTTGAGGCTAGCCATCCCAGGGTTGTTTTTTGTTTCTGTTAACTGTAAACCCACATCACAGCTCCTAAAAGTGCCTTAGACCCATCCCAAGAATGGGCTCACAATCACATAACAGAGGCACTTTCATGCAACTGCCTTTAAATCCAGACCCTGCTTGTTTCTCTGGCTTTGGAGTGCACAATCAGTGTGTTTCTACAGAGCTACCACAGGGAGACTGCTCCAAGTATATGCTTCTAGTTTTGCCCCTCCTTTCACATATCAGCAACCTCCATAGTAAACAGTTTTCCTCAGTTTTCCCATCTCTGTCTACTGGTACAAAGAACACTGTGTTATTCCTAGCAACCAAATTAAGGGTAAGGTGGTTTTAGGTGGTTGCTTTCAGTTACTGCTATGAATACCTGCCAGAAATTAGGGTAGAAATGTAATAGTTCATAAACAAGTGATGCAGAAATTACAGCCAACGAGGTGTCTGGACTCTTTCCCAAAATGAAATCATTAAAAAACAAATTCCAATGATAATGATAATGAGTCAAACACCCACCACCCTGAGCAAAGATCAGCAAGAACTAGGGGTTCATAATACTTCCTCCAAATCAGATCCATGGTGTAGCAGAGACAGTCAAAACTGAAGCAACTCCCTGCCCCAATTTAGGTAACCTAAAAACTGAGGCAGTTTTATGAAGCACTATTGTGCCCACTCACTCTATTCACATGAGTAGAGAACGAGTTAATATCTCAGTGGTGTCCATACCTCTTAAGTATCAGGTGATATTCTTAGATTTGACTTTGCAAACAGAAATCTGGGTTTTGGGGAATTTTCCTTTTCTTTTCCCATCAAGCTGGATAATCATTAAGTAAATATTCTAAGTCATAATGACAACTGTGGTGGATCCACAAACAAAAAAATTACACCAAGATAACTTAACACCTCTAAATTAGCAAGGAATGAAAATCACGCAAACAACTGAAATGAAGTTGTCAGCTCCTGCTTCACCAGTGCTGAAAACCAATTCTCATCCGTGTTGCTGGACAACTGAACACTAAAACAGAAGTATCTAACATAAGTATCTTGAGCCTGACACAATTACAAGAAATACAAGAAAAAAATGATATACAAGGAAAGCTGACAGCAAAAATTTACATTCTTCCTTTTGTGGAGCCAATTTGTTGTTTTTTTCCTTTTCTTTTTTTCCTCTGCTTTTGGCTCTTCCAAATGTGTTTTGGAGCCAACAATGGCTCCAGTTTGCCTAGCTCAGTTAACCTTCTCCATATGTTTGTTGTCTTTGATGTGAATATTTGTGAGTGGGCTTAGTGCTTACGAAAAGAAAGGTTTACTGGTTGGGCAGGCAGGCAGGAGAACAGACTCTGTACAAACCTCCCCTCACAGTCCTGCATACTTTTGGTAATGCATCACAGTCCAGAGCTAAGCAGCTCTCCTCCAGTTCTAGCCCTGAACTCCTGCGTAGGAGAGACTACCAGTGTCCCTTGTGAGAGACAAATGGAGATTAAGATTGTAGTCCTGCCAGTATACAAGGAGCGTTTGAAAGTGGGTGCTCCTGGCTTTGATCAAAAGAAGTTCACATAATTTCTACTTTAGAAATAGGCCCATTTAATTCAAATACACTGCTGTGGTGAGATAATTCAGATACAAGGATCAGTAGAGTCCTTCTTCCTTCTCCCCGTGCAGTAAAAATATTGTAGGCAAAGTTACTGTAAGTAAAGCTTGTATTTAAGATTAACTTTTGCCCCAGTACAAGGTTTTACATGCCACTATGCTTGAGACTACTCATCTTTGTGTCTTTCCTCCATGTTAAAATAGTCAAAGAATTAGGCCTCTAAAACCCCAGTTACATACAACAAAAAAGCCATGCAGAAATGGAAGATGTTGCTCAAGAAAGATCCGGGATACAGATCAAAACTATTCACCCATGGAAGAGACTCAGCTCTTGTGCAGCTCCAGAGCATCTCGCCCTCTTCAGTGACCACAGAGTAGGGAAAGGAAGGAAACAAGGTAACTTATGAGAGAGCTCAAAGATGAAGAAATAGCAAGAGAGGATGTGATTCATACCTCCTCCGCCTCCCAGGTGAGCAGGCAGAAAAGATGCTGCTGCCAAAGGCTTCGTTACTGTTTCCAGGCAGTTCTTTCCTTAGAGATCTCTACTCTGTTTATGCCCAATGGAACTTGCTTTGACAAGGAATCAAGAGGAAGTAAATGCAATCGCCACGGGACAGCTAATTTGGAGGCGTGTGGCATCTGAGCACATGGCCTAGCTTCCCTGAAGATCACTTGGGTCCAAGATCAGGGTGAGGACAGAGCTCTCCTGTCCTCTTCAGCCCTACCTCTCCCACAGAATGCTCAAGAAGGGATCACTGCAAGCAGATTCTTGTTGAAAATTCCTGTTTGATTCTTCTTGGGGTTTAGGAGTTGACAGGAGTAAGCTGACTCTAGAGTCAGACTAGGATGTTTTGACAGAATGCAGGAGGAAACTAGCATAGAATCTGGTCTTACAGACTGTATAACAGCAGTATAACACTGCTGGTTTTAAAATTGAGGTCACAAAACTTTCTTCTTCTTCTCTTTTTTTTAAAGAAACAGTGGATCATTTAAGAAAAAAGCATCTAGCTTTAATGAAAGCAGATTTGATATCCCCTAAGCTTTTGGTATGTTATTGTGATTAAAACGAATCATAAATSTGATTAATCTAGCCATTCCCATAATCTCTTCCCAACTTCCAATTTATTTCTTCAGACCCAGTAAAGCATCAAAACCCTGTCACTGAAAGGGTCTCCACCCTTTTCCTAGAAACATATCCTACTGACCTATGTCCCATTCCCCACTTGGCAAAAAGTTACAGCTAGTAACTTCTTCAGCTTCTTCCCCGTTGGCACAATTCAGACCCTTGAGGATCTGTTCTGCAAAATACTGAGTGCTCTGGAGAGATGCTGAGTGCTTTTGACTACCACTGAGGTCAGGGAGATCTGAAGCTATTTTGCACCTTTTGATACTGCTCTACAGCAGGATTGGACCACTACTCTAGCATAGTTAACAGGYTGTTATTTAAATCCCTCCTCCCTTCTTTTCCCCCCAGCCCAGGAACAGCATTAAACCCCTTGTGTGAAGGAAATGTTCTTTGTTCAGAAAGTAGAGACAAAAAAGAACTGATTGCTACTTGTGCATTTCTTACCAATCTAGACAGTGCCCTGGAGCCAGCATAAATAATGCCCACAAAAAGTGCTGAAGCAGGAAGCCATGACAGGATGTCAGACCTGTGAAAACAATTAAAACCCCATTACTTCACCACATTCTGTTTACATGTGGTCAGCATCACTTACTTACAAGGAATACAACAATATGTATATCTATTTCAAAGGTGTGCACATTAATTCATTGTCTGATTGTTCAGTATTCCTCCCACTTAAGTCTCTGAGATGGAAATGAACCATCTCATCTAATCACAGATATGAACTAGCAGAAATACTTTTTACTCTTTCTCTCTCCTCTCCCTCAAAAATTGTTTAGCACTTTCATAGCAATTACTAGTATTGGTTTTAAAGGAGAGACATTTCATTTCAACTGATTTCCTTGACATAAAAGGAAGAAAAACTGACAAACGAAGGCATAAAATGGCACACTTGCACAGACAGCACACATTTTCACTGCGCACAAATACACTTGCCCACCCACACATTCATTTCTCAGCCAGATTTACAAAGAGATTCTTCCTAAAGATCAGATTGTCTCTGTGGGAGCCTGTCTCTTGAGATTTCTTAATGATATTCCTTTGACTAAGCCAAACTCCTAGAGGTAGTTTGACAACTAATGGAGGAATGAAGTCATTGCAGATTGATCTGATTTTTTGTTTAAGTGATATTTACTGCAGTGGGGTCAGGTTTCAGTTTTGAGATGGGGCTTCAAGATTTGCACTATTCCTTTGCTGACCTCAGTACTTAAGGGCAAAAAGGGGATCAGGTAGGTGGTAAATTTCAGAGGAAGCAATGTAAGATATTGAGTAAGTCAGGAAAAGAGTGGCAATGACTTAAAGGCCTGATCCAAAGGCTACTGAAGACACTGGTACCCCCACTAACTCTTCCTGAGCTTTGAACTACAGTCAAGAGAGTGTTAGCAAATAATTCTGGTTCTTAGAACAAAATAAAATTGTTTGCAGTTCCTTAATTTGGATCACATTTCCAACTAGCACAGAAGAATTAAAATGCAACTGTAAGTACCGCTATATTACCACATTTCACAGAATACATGAAAAATAGACCACTAAAAGAAAACTATTCTAGTTTGAATAAAAGTAAAACATGCCCTAAGGTTTATATAAACATAAGACAAGGGGAAAAGCCTAAACATCATGCTTCCTTTCTCTTTATAATTTTCTAAGATAGTTGGTCAAAAACCCAGGGTAGCAAAAATAGAGTAATCTTTAGACCCTTTCACTAGAAAAAATATCTACTCTGCTTTCTGGGGTAGTCATCACCATTTTAAAAGAAGCACTGTGCCTTTTAAGGTTATTGACTCAACTGGAATTTTACCGAGACCAGGATCTAAAACTGCCATACTTCATTACCAATGAATTCCTGTCAGAAATCAACCAAAAAAAATATCTATTGAAATTGGAATAAATTGGAGAAAAGAGGAAGGGAAGGAAAAGAAGGGGGAGGGTGAAAAGAAGGAAGGAACACAGGATGAATGATTGGGCCATAAAAATATCACCTTTTCATGCTCCACACCACTAAATTCTAGGAATCGCAAATATGTCTCCATCTTCAATGCAGTAATGCAAAGTGTAATGGAAAAGGACTTCAGATGCTTTTCCCATGATGTAAAAGTAGAATTTTATGCTGCCAAGGGGTATTTCTGAACTGGAAAAGAATGCATGAGTGTTTGATATAACATATCAGCACTTACAATCTGTCCTGTATATAAACCAATTAGTAGTTTCTTATGTTGGCAATATAGCGATGTATGTGCAAAGAAAGCAAGCTCAGTGACATCAAAGAACTGACTGGTTTGTCATTGTAGGGCTAGATTCAAAGCTCACTGAAGTCAATGGGTAGTTTCCCCTAAACCACACTTTTAAGCTTTGTTTTAAGCTAAGGTTCCAAGCCGCTACTTAGCTGTGGGGAAAATGCAACAGTAATAGAAATGGCAACCAGAAAACAGACAATTTAGGTGCCTAGGAGGTTAGGCAGAAGCTGGGTGGCAGAGATCACAGCACTGAAGGCATTATGCAGATCCTATGCATATTCTTGTGCTACACAGAGTCCCTGTTTTTGATACGGGTTTGCAGACAGTCACCATCCACCCTTTAAAAACAAGAATGGTAACAGAGTCCTTGGGAGCTGGGAGAGCTGAGGGGAAGCAGATGAAAAGCAGGTTATTCATAAAACCTCAGAGAAATTACTCTAAGTAACATGTTTAATAGAACTGAGGACGTTTTCATTTGGTCTTTATTGTGAAGTTAATGTCCCTGAGTTTGTCAGACCCTTTGGACAAAGGGTGGTAATCTCTATGCGTTGAAATAATTTTTCTAGGACACTTTGGAATAACCTGAACTAGCTCAGAAAGCACATGAGATGGGTCTGCAAGATAGAAGATACTAAGACGACATGAAAATAAATAAATAAATGGGTGCCAGTTTATTATTTCCAGTATCAGAAGTCTGGGGACTGGATATGGTATTCTTAAATTTACTGTATGTACAAAAAAAGATGGATCCACAGACCAATATTCTGTGAGGGGAAAAAAACATGGTTGCATACCATGGGGAAAAGGTCTTTGTGGGAGGAAGGACCTTGCAGGGAAGTTGTGGAGAGAAGCCTTTGAGAAGCTACATTTCTGTGTTGTTGTGTCTGGTTCCCCCCCCCCCCCATGTATACACAGGTGATACATGCTATGAGTCCAGTTCAGTAAAGCAATAAAGCATGCACTTAATTCTTCTGAATAAAGACAGATTTAAACTGATGCCTAACACTGCTAAATTACAGCCAAAACACATGAATGAATCCTGGTCATTTAATTTTGTACATAGCTAATACAGAACACACCTATTCCAGAAGACTGCTGAAAAGGTTTTGCAAGACTTATTTTAAACAGTTTTCCTAGATTATGCTGACATCTAGTGGTCTGAAGTCTATCTTCAAAATAATTTTTCACCAAAATATTTCTTAAATAAAAGCCATCTTCTTCAATAGCAGGGAATGGCTCTTGTCCGATATTTTCTTTAAGGTTTTTCAGGTTTTAGAAAGGAAAAAATATATATATTTTTTCCCCTTTTGCTTTAGAATTTTTGACAAAAAGCTTTCTAAGCTGGAAATAAAAAATTCAACCTCTTTATTTTCATGATTTAAGGCAAAAATAATTTCTCAACTAGCAATGAAACCTGAATTAAGACAGACATTACTGATGGCTGCATTCCTTTGTCCTTTGGCTGTACTGTGAAGACAAAATATGCATGAATAATAAAAACTTCATAAGAATATATATCACTAACTGACACTAAAGCAAGATTTGGTATCTAATTCTGCTTCTACTAATATCCACGACAGCTTTTACTCCAATACCCCCATTTTACCTAAATTGCACTTAAAAGATAAGAAGATAAATTCTGTTTGTTTATAATTTCACTTAGATGTCAAGGGTGATGTAGGCACTTGCACATGCATAAAAACAAAACTTGGCCTGGTTCTTTACACACACATGCACACACAAAGCACTTTATTCCAAATGAGGAACTTCAGTTTTGCAAACCAACTGTTTGAATCCCAAACTGAAAATCTATCAGCTGTCACCAGCTAATACAGCATCACAGAAAAAAATTTAGATTAGAAAGGAGCTCTGGCAGTCATCTAGTCCAATCCCTCAGCTTCAAAGTTAAGTCACGYTGCTCAGGGCATAGTCCAGTCAAGAGTCGAGTTCTGAATATCTCCAGGGACGGAGACTGAACTATCCCTCTGAGCATACAATTTATATATCATAACATTTTGCAAAATAAAAAGGATATACCCCATTCCATGTAGTGGATTGGATCTGTATGAACACAGTACAGTATTCTGGATGACTTTTCTAACTTGTCGTCACTGTCAGTTCAAGCAGATTATCTTGATCTATAAAGCACCTTTTAATCTAGAATTTGATTATGATACAGATCCTGTGCACCACTGCAATGACTACTTGCTTTGTGTTTATGAACGTTTGAGGCAGGAGAAGGTAAAATTATTTCCATTTATGGGAATCAGCTCGTACAGAGAAAAAGGCAGATAATCACATTCGTTGACTTGATTGCATTGAGATTTTGGGGTAGGGGACGACTATGCCCTTACCTAACATTACTGAGGTTTCTTTTATGATACCATAATTCAGGGAGGGGATGTTTACAGTAGACAAATGACTGGGTAAGTTATCCTTATAGTCTTCACTAACGGCAACACTTTTTTCATCACCATAATAAGGTTAAGTTTAATCCACTTGATATTAATAACCCATTGAAATACATTTCTCTGAACATTAGACTATAACACAGGATCCATCCTATGCTTGCGAGGCAAAACACACAGACACAAGCTTACACACAATCTTATGTTTTAGCAAGCTGCTGTCTTCCACAGCCAACCTAACTACATCATAACCCAGCTACAGAAAATAAATATTTAGTAGATACTGAAAACTCCACTGTACCTTGAACACAAGCTTATCTCCACCCATCCCAGTTTCCAAGAGACATGAAGCAAAAGTCCACCAACTAACGTCTGCCATCTGAAATAGAAACAAAGCAGTACCTCTGAATTATTTGTCTTTTTTAACCACATGGAGCATGACCTTAGAAACCTATTTCTCAGAGCACACCTACGACTAACTATCTGCCTTTTCTCCAGTTTACCACGGATGCCCACTATTCCCCTTTAAATCTTTTGTGGGCCTTCATTTCCTCCAAACTTCCTGTCTCTCTGGTGCTTGCCCCCTCCTGTTTCAAGTGTTTTATAAAGGATCACCTGCCACAATGTCCCTGGTAACATTGTTCAATCTCCATTTTGTTGTCTTTTGCCATGCAAGGTTTACAATAATAGTGATGTTATAGCCATGATAGTCTAAAGATACAAGTGAGGCAGGGTTTGTCACAGGAGATAAATATCCTTTCGTAAGTTGTTATTGTTAGAATAGACAAACACACTTTCAGGATTCAAACAGTTACTTCAATTGGACAGATAAGCCCCAAGGATGAGAAGTGCAGTCCTGGTAATTTCGAACATTAACTCTATGACTCCTCATGGTAGTTCATGCTGGGCCTAGATTACAAACTTCCTATGACTCAGACTGTTTTTTTGGGGTTGTTTTCCCCCCTGCATCTTGTGTAGCAAGCACCAAGCAAAGTGTCATCAACAACCAAATCATCATGCTGCACGTAGCCTCTTTGGTCCAGAGTCTCTAGAGAAAACTTCTTTACAGCAAGATAGCTTTGCACATCAACCACAACACTGTGGTGTTCTTACTGAAAAGGTATATAACAATTAAAGACATTCTGCATTGACTTATCTACCTAATGGTTTAGCCTCTCAAAGAGATTCCTCAGTCTACTAGGGAAATTGTACATGAGGCCTTAGAAAAGCTTGCTCTCTTTCACACACACACGCACATTCACCTTATGCAGCATTAAGTACAGTTGGACACCATGAGAGAAGAGCAAGCTCATTGCCCATAAGGAGTATGCTGAACATTCAGTGCTACTATCAAAGCTCACTTCACACTGTTTAGCTGAGGAGCATATGAGAGCTTAAAAGCTGGGTATCCCTGATGTTTGCTACAGGCTTGATCATGCTCCATCCCAAGCCAGCGATGAATTCCTATCAACTTTAATTTGAAAGATTTAGAGCATATAGAAGAATCTCATCTTAGGTGCTAAGGACAGAAATTGAAGTTAATAAGAGTTCCACATCCTCAGCACCATCTGATACAGTCTTAAATTATACAGGGAAGGGAAACAATGACAACAGACAATAGTAGCATGAACTACTGAGGATAACACTCTTTCTCCATTGCTCATCTCCCATAGCTCTAAATGAAAGTGCATCTGAACCTCTTAATAATTTTCAAGGAGTTACTTTTAGAAGCCAGCATTTATGGAAAAATATGAAGATGCTGAGAGGCAGTAAAGCATTTCCAAATACTAGAAAAGGGAAATAACTGTGGTAACATAGATACCACAGTGCAATTGCATGCCATTGAATGCATGCTTTTTTACTGTTTACTTACCACACTTGTATTTTACTTACATTACTCAAAACCTTTCCCCATATGGTAAGTCTTGTCCAAGAGAGTTTTTGTATGTGTACATTATATATACATATATATATATATATATATGAGAGAATTGAAGAAAGCATTCAATGCAAACTTAATAGAACTGAGTATGCTCAAAGAAAATGGAGATTCCCTAGGGAATTATTCTTAGGGTTGATCACAGTCCTGAGGCTGGAGGGCAGGCAAAAAATTATAAACCATGCTAAGCAGCAGTACAGGATTTAAAAATTATCCAGTGTCTGTGGATCTTACCCATATACTGAAAGAACAAATGGGGGGAATCTTGACTCTAAGAGACCACACACAATTCTACTAAATGTCTCAGATTAGTAACAGCACTGACAGTATGTATGGATACTTGGCCACACATTGTATTTCTCGTTACAGTCATTAAGATATGCTTGTGACTTACCATACAGAGTTACAGCAAATAGGCTAAGCATGAAAATAAGCAACTTTTTATTTGTGTATGCCTAAAGATTTGTTTAAGGTTGTTTTTCACCAGTGTAGTGAAAAAGAATACACCACATCTGAATGTTAACTTTAAGTTCCATTTCCAAAGACAGGCTGTATTATAACTGCTACTTGTCAACACTAACACATAAGACTTCCAGAAAACCCAGAAATTAAGGAGAGTCTATATCTCTTAAATACATTACCAGCATGATGTTTAAAAATTAACCAAGACAACTAATAAACACTTTACTAAGTGTTCATAAAGTATGTTCTCTAGACAGCAAAAGCCAGTAATGGCATGAAATACTAAAGTTAGCTTTAGCACAGAACAACAATACATCTACTGATGAGAGTCATTTTTCAAACAAATGTATTCTTAAAATTGTACTTACCCTTGAAAAAGGGTAGGGTAGGTAAATTTCAGGACAGACAGGACATACTGGAAAACAAATACCAAATTAATGGACATTAAACATCCATGGTGTTATAACATCAACAAGCAATCGCAAGAGAATGAAATACAAGAAGCTCCTACTAAAATAAAGAAAAATAAAAAAGATTCTGAAAATTCTCAATAATTTCTCTTCCCATGCCAGAACTGCTGGATACTGCCCCAGTCACTGCGAAAGGTAGTTGGCACTAAAGTACATGAGGTACGGGATGCACACACTGAATGATGAAGACAGGGCTACCCGCTAAATTGCTCTCTCAGTTGCTGAGCATACTCCATGCTTTGCGCTGAATGGAAAAGTGTTTACAGCAACAAAACATATAAGCATCTGTCAACTACAATTGTATCATGCCACAGAGGCAATCTTTGGCAGAAATAAGATTGAGAATTTTAACATAATCATCTCCTGATGGTTATTTCATCTCACAGACCTAACATTGTTAGCAGAGTGTTTTGTGTAAAATATTAAACAATGTCTATAAAGCACTCTGGAGCTGTTATGCTCTGTAGAAGTAGCCTATGTCTTTGCTTTGGTATGCTTTGACAGGGTCTGTGTTTATGGATGCTAGTGTCCTTTCTCACTACTGTATATACGTGTGTGTGTGTGTGTGTGTGTGTGTACACATATATGTATACACATACACACACACAAATATGAAGGAGAAATATGCCTTTACATATTATATCAGGGTCTAACAGCTTCCTGTGATGAAGTATATGAATTCTGTTCCTATAAAGGAGAAGGACGCCTGGGACTTCCCCGGAGGAAAGGAAAAGTACCCTGCCATTCCTGCTAGGAGCAAGCAGAAGTTGTCAATGGCAACAGGAGAAGCTAAAAGCTTTCAGAGAGGAAACTGAGCTAAGCACTTTGCAAGGTCCAGTTTTCATGTGTGTGCAGAGGCAGGGTGTCACTAAAAAGATGACATCAATATACTCAGAGACACTAAAAAGATGACATCAATATACGCAGAGATAAGGCACATTGATTCATAAACAGTCATATAATACATACACTTGTCAAAATGGCATTTGGGTTTTAAATTAGGATGATTTAAATTAGTTACTTGTACATGTCTGTACCCCACTTGCATTTACACACTGCCCGGGACAACCAAAAAGTCTATATTCTGGTTATTTTAACTTTACTACATTAAAACATACATTCAAGTTTTAAAGTGGGGTTGAGAAAGAGGGTCCTATGTCAAAGGCTTTCCAACTTCCTCTCAACTACAGTTAAGCCAAGTGTCTTTTCCAACTCATGATACAATTCGGCAGCTCTTCTAGCCCCTTTCTGTTACTAATCACTGCTCCTAACAGTCTGCCAAATAAAGTGCATTATTTCTTCCTGTGAACTTTGCTTCATTTCTGGACTTCAGTCTACTTCTGGACATTCTTAATAGTAAGCGTACCTTGGAACACAAATCAGTAGTCTACATACAGAAGAGAGATTTCACTTCCATCTCTGAAAAAGCGCTATATTTCTCTAACTCTCCCTCAGGAAATCCATACCCTGCTTGCTTCAGAAGCATCTTTTGTTTCAGAAATCTGTACCAGGAACACAGAAGTACTCTCTGATATATAGGACAGGAACAAGTAGCTACTATATCAGGTCTTTAGTTTACAATAATAAGACATTTCAAAGGTAAGCCTTAAAACTCATCTAACCCACTGGTGTCAATGATTTTCACTGAGGTTCCCCAGATTTCAGTGGTTTTATTATGACTATTTTCACTGCAACTGCCACAGTTATTCTCACCAACCCCAACAAACCATTGGAAAATTAGCAAGGAAAAGAAAAAAAAACAAAAAACACTCGGGCACTTTGGGAGGGCATTCGCACAGCCTAAGTTAGGCTCTGGGTGCTCCCTAGAGCGCCGGTGTCTCTCCATTGACCATAAGGGGAATCAGACTCTTAACTGACACTCTCTGAATCAGACTGAAGTCAGACATCTATCTAACCTGAACTGGATAACATTAATAACCCTCCTCCTAGAGTGAGCAAAGAAACTAGCTCAAACTATTTAAGCTACACATTTTTATCCGCCATGCAGCTACTCTTTGCATATTTTTCTTTCTGCTT
This sequence comes from Apteryx rowi, assembly GCF_003343035.1. Taxonomy (NCBI): domain Eukaryota; kingdom Metazoa; phylum Chordata; class Aves; order Apterygiformes; family Apterygidae; genus Apteryx; species Apteryx rowi. The sequence continues at coordinate 1,541,103 of NW_020447741.1, forward strand.
CTGCCTAGATCTTTCAGCAATACCAACTGGCAATTAAGTTGCACAGTAGAAAATATTTCTTGTCCTAATTTAGGGGTTAAATTGCTGTACAGATCAGTGTAGGTTAATATTTCTTTAGTTCTTACTGTAATACCTTGAATACTTAAGATTTTTCTCTTGGCTAGGTTCCAGGTTAACAGAATTTCTTCTGTCAATTTTTCAGAATTCTGAAATAGCAATTGATGGTTAATGGAGAAAATCCTGCACTTCGGCATACAGTCAGGCCCCTGTGTGGATAGGAGCTGACTGGAATACAAAACGGATCTCTAATGCCTCTGGGCTCAATGGTTGCTAGATACCCAATAATATATTCAATACTTGATATTTTCAAGGCAGTATAGTCTCTGGCTCGAAAACTAACATTTTATTCATTTGAATAATAAGAGATCATCCCTTCACTCTTCCAAATATGCTGATCTTTAAATTTATACATCACAGAAATGTGAAAATCTTGCACATTCAGAAAAATGGAAGGGGTAGAAAAGGCAGCTATATTCTGAATTACAAATGCACACTGGGATTGGCAATGGTGGGTCTTTTGGCTGAAATGTTATTTTGTTGATAGTATAGTCCTCATTTTGGACGAATTGACTAGCAGGCTTTTGCTAATCAGTACAAAATACACAGAAAGCATACTTCTATTTTTGTTGCAGGTTCTTTGCTTTAATCTTATCCTTTCAGGCACAGACCACTGTGCATCTGTTAAAGCAAATTAGCAGCCACTACTGTGTATTTATGAGTCTCACTGATAGACACTCACTGAATAAATCCAAAATGCAGTCTGTTCCTTTGCTATTTTTAAGATTCCTCTAAATCTTTGAGGGGGCCTTAAATATTCCAAGTCTCCTCCTTTCTTCAGAGGAAAGAAGGAAAAAAAGACAGCAAAGTGTCACTACATAAGCACAGCAGTRACTCCGGGTGACATAGTTAAGAACTGAGGGGCTTGATCCTCATCTAACAGGGGTTTAATTGCACGGCTTGGAAGAGTAGTCTCGGTTGCAGCCTGGAGCTGGCAAGGAGCCTCCTGCTTCAAGCTTCCACAGACACTAGGGAGCGAGACAGAGACACTCCACGACAAGGATTTCTCCACAAGAGCCAAATAAGCCTCGTGGTGACAAACAACTGTCCTGCCACCCATTCTTTCCTACACCCCCCCCCCCCGAAAAAAACAGAAATTAAATCTCAACGGCTGCGCCCGGCACCCTCACCGCGCAGTACCGCTGCCGACGCTCCCAGCACGCCCGGCCGTTCCCCGCACCCCCACCCGCCCCGGCAGCGGGCAGCGGGCCTGCGCTCCCGGCCGGGCGGACGGGGCCGGCAGGATCGGCGGTAGAAGCGGGGGGCCGCAGGGCCCGGCCCGGGCCGTGCGGTGTCCCCCGGCGCCGCCGCCGCCGCCGCCCGCCCTCACCTTGTTGGTGAAGCAGGAGGCCAGGTAGAAGAGGCAGAAGGCGAGGCCGCCCGCCGGCCGCTTTAAATACATCTGTCAACGCATGTCCCGCCGCCGGGGGGAGAGGGCGACCGCGGCAGCGGCGGGGCGCGGGGCTGGCGCCGGCCAGCCACGCCGGCCATGACAGCGACGCGTGGCGGCGCGGCGGGACCAATGGGCACCGCGCACCGCCGCGAGGCGCGGGCTCCTTAAAGCGGCGATGCCTCCCCCCAGCCCCCTCGRGGCCCACCGTGGCGCGCGCTCGGCCGTTGGGCTCCGGCCCGCCCGTCAGCCCCGGCCGCCATCTCGGAAACTTCTGGAAAGGGCTTCGTGAAGGGGTTTTACAGCCTTTACGCGTGTCATCGAGGTTGGTATCACTGTAGCCAGGATAACTGGCACACTGGAAGGCTGGAAGGGACTGTGACAGAAAAATAGCATCATACTGAGATTTTTATCAGCGCTTACTTGAAATGTTCAGATTAATTCATGCCTTCACTAGGCACAAGAGACACCCCGAATTCATGGCATATTATACCACACTAAAGTTCAGTCCCTCCAAAACACACCTGTACCTATTTAGGTGTCTATACTGTATGACCCTGTTGCTTAGCGGCATTGTAATGTGCAGCTGAGAGATTAAAACAGAGATATTATTGAAATAAATGGTGTAGCTGTTACAACTATCCCTACACTTTATAAGTTTGCATGGGAGATGACAAAGTGCTTTTGGCATCAGTTAAGAGCATCTGTCATAACATCTTAAAGTGCAGTTCAAATGAAGTGTTACAATGCATCTAATGGAAGGTCTTTTGCACTTCAGTACTTCAGAGGCTTGTAATATGTAATATAGACTTCAGTCACAAGTAGCAAAATTGTACTTCCTAGTACAATTGACCATGTATTCCTAAACATACACTCACGTAATCGCAGCTTGTAAATATATATTGCCTTGAAATGTAAAAGTCATTTGGTTGTGTAAATTGAGTTTCTATTCAAAATTACTTTTGTCTTACAATTTATCTTCCAAATATCATCCTCTATTTGACTTATTGTTATTGAAGAGATCTAACAGTTCCAAATTAGCCGTATTGTCAATAAATGTTCTTTGGGAGCTGCTCATGCCATTACAGCACCATCTTAATAGCATTCTGAAGGCCTGAAAAAACAGGTGAAGTTTAAGTTTAAGGACAACTGTTGTCCGAATCAGAAATGCTATCTTACTATTATCTATGAATAGATCTCTGGGAAAATTACAAAAACAATTTACAGATAAAGTGAGAACTTCCAGCTGCCCTAAACCTGAAAGGAAATCAGGAGGCAATTCTGCGAGTAAATTACTGGTTAGGTCAACCTTCCCTAACCTGCCAGCAAACAGCAGCAGTAGAGTATTTGGGGGTCTGTTTTCAGGTACGGAAAAGTGTTCTAGGTTGCACACACTGCATGTGGTATCTCCGTAAAATGATTATCATCAGTCAGTAAATCATTACAATGCTTTATGCTGTCAAATGTTATGTAAATAGTTTATTTCATTATGTGACAGCACTAGGATTTTAAAATTACGAATGAGATCAAAAACTCCTTTTGATACAGTATGGAGAGAGTTACCTGCCAGCATCAAGATATCAAGCTGAGAGAGCCCAGCAAACACAGGCTCTTGTATCTGCAGCCTGTTATTATAAAGTTTTTCTAAGGTGCTGAAAATATTGTTGTCCAGGTGACTCAGTCTAATTTCAGCTAAGTCAAAGCAAACGATTTTCTCTGTGTTCTTGAACAGGTCTGATGACAAGTCTGTGAAGCTGTTGCCACTGCCTACCAATCTGAAGAGAGAGTTGGTTTTAGGCTAAACGTGGGTATGTTAGATTGAACAGGTGGAGAAACAGCCCTGGCAGAAGGAGGCTGTCATTCATGATCAGTGTTTCTGTTTCTTGGGCAATACCAGAAAGAACCTTATCTAAACTGGCAGTTTGTTAGAGAAGGGATGCAAAAACACTTCAGAAAATGGAAGGACATATCCAAAGAGCAGCATAAATAACAAAGGAATCATCATGACTGCCTACAGTGGGACAGACAGGGAGGAAAATCTAACAATGTAAGCCTTTTCTTGTGGATGTGGTTTTGCTTCTAATAAATATGATCATGGCAGTTTTTCCATTACACATCAAAATGCCAGTCATTTTCCGTAACTGTTGTATTTTTTTTTTCTACAGTCCAGAAGAACCTTTAGGGTTCTGTTGTTCATGAAGAGGAATAATGCACAGAGTAGTAAAAATCTTTGTTTGCATTCTTCATGTAAATGATTGGGCTGCATCACACTAGTGACAGGATGACATGCAAAGGTGAGGCCAATTTCTTTGCTGGTGGTAGAACCTGGCACAGTTGCACTGAAGTTAATTTAAACCACATCCAAAGTGGTGTAAGTATAAAAAAACGCAGACTCATACCAAAATAAAAGTGTCCACATGACAAGTGGACACCAGAATATCTCATTTTATATTCATCTGCTACTTCATATCAATGTAAGTTCCATGCATTAGACAAGCCTTTTATCATAAACTTTGATTCAGACATTTTACATACCTTGCACATAAGGAATACACATTTTTTTGACACCTCTGGGTACTTTGAGAGGCAATACATAAATAGAATTTGCCTCTGCTCCCAATTTCTGACAAGATATCAATTAATTTCAGTTAAAAATAGCCTATTAAATTTATCAGCCCACTTTTCTGCCTGTATTTAGCTATCAAGTTGAAGCAGAATGGAGATGCAATGTGTTTTTCTCTGAAAATATCTTCAAAATCATTTATGAAATTAAAAGCAAAACTTCTTTATGAAGAAAAAAAAGCCTGTCAAAGGTAGAGTTGAATTTTGTATTCTTGTCCTGCTTGTTTTTTCAATATTAGAAACCCATGCATGTGGAACTTGTTCTTCCTGGAAAAGTTGTCATACTTGGATGATTCTCTGCAATCCTTGAATGACTAAAAATAAGTGAGACCATCATCAAGAGAAATTAATTTTAGTAATTAGGGTATGTTTAATAAGACATTTTGTGCTTTAAAAAAACCCCCTGCTTTTGTTGGTCTGTATTTAACTCAGGCATTTGACAAACACTAAGTGAAATATTTAAAACTCTTCCTCTACTTTGCAAGGTAAGTTTCCTTTCCAGTTCTCTAAATCTCCAAGTCATTTTTCAGTAAAAATAGGAGAAAAGACTTCTTATTTCTAAGGTGAAAAATTAGTACTTTGGAAGTGATTTTTAGAAAAGAAAAGTTAACAAATCTTTTGGGACATTTTAGGTAATACAGCAAAAACAGAATAACAACATTCCTTGGTATCTTCAGTTACAACTCACATYTGAGAAAACAAGAAAGAGAACAGCCATTTTGACAAAAATAACATTCATAGCATGTTTTAGCAAAAATAAATTGCTGCCTTTGTATTTAATTTTAGCTGTACTATCTGAACACTGTATGTTCAACAACAAGTTAAAAAAACAGTTTGTGGTAAAATATATTCAGCAAATGGTGGATACTCAACCTGAGAAATTCCCGTGTGTTCTCTGCCTTCAGCAGCTCCAGAAATTTAACCAAAAGTGATTTCACAAACTGCAGCTTTTATTGCTTAACTGACTCTGTTTGTGATACTTGTTTTGCAAGCCTCCCTGGAAAAGGAAAAAAAAAGTAAAACAAATAGAAACCAAATGTAAACAACTAGATTTCATAGCAGTTCTTATGCACGTCAATGATGCATAAACTATAAATATCTTAGGGAGGCAAAGAAACAGTGAAAGTCATGCCCCACCTTGCCATGATTGCTGGGTGTTCTTTTATTATAGCGTAGGTAAGCCACATTCTTGCCAGCTGATATGTTGGCAAGGCACTGTCTGTGCAGTTGTCATTTCGACTTTGCGTGGGTAATTCAAGGTACAGGGTACCTCACTYGGTACGTGTACATCCTGGTTTTGGAGGACAAAACAAAGCAGCATAAACAGGGAACTGGTGAGCATAGCCTAAACTAGGGAGAGAGAGGGGAACCTTACTGGTAGACCAGAGGCCAAATCCAGCCCACCATATAATTCTGGGTAACCTGCTGCCTTAGCCTCAGAGACAAAGTCAGTGGCTAAAGCTCAATAGCTGAACAGTCCCCATTGCCCCAAGGCAAATTCAAGCATTTTAGTCCATGAGACACAATCCCATATGATTCATAAGGAGGTGGCCCAAAACAGACATCTGAGTTCCACTGCTGGAAGGTGTGGTCCATCCTGACCTAAAAAGGACACTTACATGCCACAGCAATGGATGCAATAGGAATGGCAAGGTAGATTACATAGCATTTCTGCTTCACAGAGCATATGTTAAAGTGCTTTGAATATCTTTAAAATTGTCAAATGTGTCTTTTGCAGACAAAAGTATATACTTTGTATTATACCACAAATTCAACCTAGAAGGCTTTAACTGTATCAAAAAGAGTAAGAAAAGTTTACAGGTATCTACAAAGACTAATGTAAGCATGTGATCAAAATACTTTTGACTTGTTATTTTAGTGAAATATCATTTTCATACATAATGTTATATTGATATCTCTCTTTGTTCTTCTTGCAGCATTTTCTATTAAAAGTGGGAGGCTTGTTCTCAGCCAAAAGTAATGTATTTCCCTACAGCAAAATGCACAGGCAGATTTGAATTATTGTAAATCACTTGGATTAAGAATGAAGATAGACATTTCTGCAAATAATTACTTTGAACTACATATTCAGTAATTGCAAAACAGCTTTGGAAATATATTGAGTAATATAAAGGGAAGTTTCTGCTCCATCTGGATTTTTAACTATTTTTATTAGTAGATGTGAATGTGTGGCAAATAATTGTTTACATGTCATTTTACAGAACATTTCCTCTTAATACAATTCAGTTCTAAGCTTGATCCACTCATACAAAGGGTCATGGGATCAAGGCCTCAATCATAATATTTATTCAAGCAGGACTTGCTTTGAATCCTATGTAAAATTGCAGAACTGAAGAATATGAAAAAAGACTCATTTCTGAAAATTAAAAACTGAATTAAAAGGCAAAGGAATATTAAGTCATTGTTAATGTTTTTTTGAACAAAAGAATACAAAAAAAGTGTTTCTTAATCTGTGCTTGTACAGTTGTGCTAAAGATTTTCTCAGGACAGCAGGACATTGCTCTGACACTCAGCTCATTTATGTAAGTGATAAATTTAGCTAAGACAAATTGAAGGGGGCATGGCAGCAGTCTTCAAACCCCAAAAGGCAGCTGCAAAGAGAARAATAATCTGTCTTCTCCAGGGCCATGGGCAGAGGGGGTACAAACCACACTGCAACCGCAGGGCCAGACTGAGCCCCCCAGCCGCATCTGCGGGCCCACGTGTCTGTGTCTGTTCACTGTGTGTAGCAGGGCAGGATCACGACCACGCTCCCGACCCTCTCCAGACCTGGCCAGCCCGCCCTGTCACCGGCACCGGGAGTGACTTGCGGCAGGCACCAGCACTGGCGCGGGCTGTCTCGGGAGACTGGTGCGGTATGCTGTTAGAGGTCGTGGAGGACAAAGCAGGCCAACTTTGCCTGAGCAAGCTGCTTCTCCTGTGCCCGAGCTGGTGACAGAAGTTTTGGGAGGTCTGCCCTGGCGGCACAGCTGTGCTCGATGTTCAACAGGGCACATACCCCGAGCACGTCGGGGACACCCGGGTGGCGTTAAGACCCCTTACCATTTCTCCTGCGCCTGGAGCAACCCCGCATGTGAGGGTGGCTTTCTGGCTATTGACAGTGGTCGGAAAGACACAGTAGCCTTATATGTACAGATACCTCTGATGCCAGGGGATGGGCCAGGTGTAGGGAAGTTCCTGTACATTGCTTCCTCACTGTAGGGAAACCTGCTCACACAGAGGTAAGACAGCAAGTGTATTGCAGCAAAATGCCATAACTGAAAATTTATTTTCATGGAAACAGCACGTTTTAATTACAATATTATTTTACAGATAAATGCTATGTATAAAATTGCAGTGCAACAGGTGTAGGATCACATACAAAGTATTTGTATTCAAATTGTATTTATGGTAAGCTAAGGGATCAGGATCAAATGAGTTAGTTTTGCTTACGCTTATTTTTCTGCTTCTCTAGTTATTTCCTGAGACAAAAGGAGGCATTCTGAATTTCGGGTTTCCCTCAGCACACCTCCCTCGTGGCTTTGCCCTTCTAGGGATTTTTTGCTCTTGCTTCCTTACTCTGCGCTATCCACCTGCTCCGTAGGACTGGGGTCACGGCTCCGGGGTCGGCATGGCCCATCCCACCTCCTGCGGCCGTGTCCCGCTTCCCCCGTGGCGGTGCCGGTGCCGGTGCCGCGGTTCTGGGAGTGCCTTGGCTCCTGCGGACATCACCGGAAGGGCGTGCGAGGCCCGCACGCCGCCGACCAATGAGGAGCGCGGACGGCAGGTGACGGCAAGAGAGAACCGGGAAGAACCCGGAAGAGTTTGTATTTCGAGCGACGCTGCCCTCCGGAGAGCCTCAGCCGCCGCCGCAGCGCCCG
>NW_020447741.1:1549154-1561327 GCF_003343035.1 Apteryx rowi
CCCGGTGGGAGTCGCCGCCGCCGCCCCCCCCGAGGCCGGGCCGGGCCCCGCCTGGCAGAGCAAGGTGAGCGCGGCGGGCTGGGCGCCCCTATCTGCCCGGTGGGAGCTGCTGCCGGCCCCCGATAAGCGAGGCGCCGCTCGCCGAGGAGCAGAGGGCGCCTGGTTATCAGCGCCGCGAGCCGGAGCTCGGCCGGGTTTCTCTGTCTCCCCAAGCCGAAGCTGTGTGCGTGTTGCTGCGCTTTGGAGGCGTGCTTGTGGTGGTTGTCCTCTCGGGCTCTAGAAGCGGGGGAGGCGGCTTGTGCGTGAGGTACTAGTGTGTTATCCCGAGAGAAGTCTTACAGGGACGGTGTGTAAGCTAACTTCTGGTACTGTTGTGGTGTTCAGTACATAGGCTTCCCCCATGCCTTCAGAGCGTACCGAAACCAACAAACTGCAATGGGTTTTTGCTCCCCCCCCCCTTTTTTTTTTGCCATTAGTAATTGACCATGGGCACCTTTTGAATCGCCCTTTTCTCTACCGAGTTTATGAAATTACTCCTTGAGTCTTTTTCAGTACTTTAGAAAATCATATTTCCCTAAGTGTCTGTAGAAGACAAAATCTTGTGTGATTGTATCAGCTTGCTTTAAAGCCAGTGATATCTAACTATGGGGATTATTGGGGGTTGACTCTACATCCTCTTGCCAACTTGAGGAAAATGTTTTTTTACAGTGTCCTTGGGGAGCACCTAAGCCTACATCAATATCGTGTTCCCTTGCTGATGTAATGAGTGAACAGCTGGCAAAAGAGTTGCAGCTGGAAGAAGAAAATGCTGCTTTTCCTGAAGTGGTTGCGTAAGTTTAAATCTTGGATTAGTGATCTTGATGGTTGTCAAGTCAACATCTGTCTTTTGTGGACTTTCTTGCAGTGTACTTCATGTGTAACAATATAGTTAAATGTTAAAATTCTGTTAAAAATCCTCTTAAAATTCTTCCTTATGGACTCTTTACTGCCACCACTCCTTTCCTGCTGCTTTCTTCAGGGTTTTGGGTGCTTTAAGCGAATCCATAAGCTATATTTTGGGAAACATTGTCAAAAATGTTTTTCTTCTTTTGTAGAGACTCTTGTTAATAGTGTGCTAGGTTATTTTGAAAACTGCCTGTTCTGTTGTTCATCCACATTATCATTTGTATCCTCTCAGTATTTGGAGGCTCAAAACACAACCCAAGAGCTTGCTACTTCTAAATTCATACAAAGACTTCTGCCAATGATCTTTTCTGTGAAGCAGATCAATACAACACTGAGTTCAGCTGTAAGCCTTCTTTTTCATGAATGGCATCTTAAAACTAGAACCTGATGCTTCTTACAGAATGATAAATAAAGGCATTGAGGTAATATTTCCACTGTAAAGGAGTGGTAAAGAGAGAAATGGAGCTCTATTACTCCTTAGAGCTTTTTTTCTGTTTAGATCCATTAGTTTCTGTGCAGGTCTGCATTAGATCTTGTGTATAAAGTAATGAAATAATATAAAGTGGTGTTTGTGTTTAGATTACTGTTTTTAGCTAAGTTCTTGTTTTAATTCCTTTTTTTGTGTTACACAGTGTTGCTGAAGGACCATTTATTACAGGAGAAAATATTGACACGTCTAGTGACCTAATGCTAGCTCAGATGCTGCAGATGGAATTTGACAGGGAATATGATGCACAGCTTCGGCGTGAAGAGAAGAAGTTCAATGGAGATAGCAAAGGTACTCTTATTAAAGGTGATATCTTTGCTTTGGAGATATTTTATGGCATTCTGTTTAAGTTGACAGAGATGTGAGGAAGTAGTGAATCTCTGATAACCACAGACATGCGTGTTTGTTGTTTCTCAAGTTTCCATATCCTTTGAAAATTATCGGAAGGTGCATCCCTTTGACAGTGACAGTTCAGAAGATGAGGTTGATTGGCAAGATACCCGTCATGATCCTTATAGAGCAGGTATGTGGTAATTCTAAACAGTACAAAAATTTCCTGTTACATATTTAGACCTAAAAAAATGCCATACTTAGGTTTCCTGAATGTAAGGGGACCGACTGTAAAGAAAACAGGTCATCTGATTGTGAGGTGCTGTGCAGGAAGTTAGTCTGGTAACTTCAGATTTTTCTCTTTTAGTATTCTGGCTTCAGTGGATGAATCTGAAATAATTATTATCATATATGAACTGTATTGTGGGATACGGATATTTGTCATTACATCTAGCTAGAGTATGTATTGGGCATCTGCATATCATATAGAATATTACATCTGTAATGTGCCAAAAGTGTCTGACACCCCAGAGAAGGCATAGAAGTAGTCATGGCTTAGCARAAAAAGTTGTCACCTTTAGGATAAGAGAAGATAACTGTGTTAAGATCACACAACTGAAACAGTTTATTCTTTTTAATAAATAAGAACTGTACAACTTCTGTGGGCATAAGGGAACCTTTATGAACATTAGTTATATTTACTTAAATGTAAAGTTTGACTTAGTTTTTCGCTACTGGCAGATAAACCTACTACTACCCCAAAAAAGGGCTTCATAGGAAAGGGAAAAGACATTACTACTAAGCATGATGAAGTGGTATGTGGAAGAAAGAACACTGCTCGCATGGAAAATGTAAGTGAAAACTTCAGAGAATTTATTCTGTGTTATGTATATAAAAATATATTTTACAAAAATGCTTGGAATGCTGTAATTCAACTAAAAAAACTAGTGTTTGTCTGTGCTACTGTTTATTATGTAGGGGTTTTTTTTACTTTTTTTTTTCTTTTACTTTTTTTCCATGACATGAAACCAATGTAATGCTTGGATTAGTTATTCAAAGTAGGAGTTTGGGTTGTGCATTTTCTGTTTTAATATGTTGTTAATTGTTAGTTGTTATTAAGTATGCTAATGAAAAGATTCAAGAATTTGCACAGAACTGTTTTGAAAAAATAAAGTTTTCAGCAAGTTTGGTACTTGAGCAAGTAAAACATCAAGATTATTCTTGCAAACCATAGCCATCATGTAATCTAAACTGAATTCATTTCACATGCTTACTCAAGCGACTTACTTTTGATATACAGCTTTTCAATCTGTTTACCCATCCTTTAAATTTGCCTTAATTTAATTGGTACAGCACCTGAAAATATTTTTACAGGAGGTTGGGTTATCTCTTATCACTTATTTGAGGCAGAACTTTGATTTCTGAATTTAGAGAAGTGTATTTTTAACCTCTGTGAAACCCACTTCGTGGAACACTGTCACTTAGGTCCTAATTTACCTTAGGTTTTTGCAGATTGGAGCAAGAAATTTCTACTTATGAGTTGTTGGGTTTTTTTTGGGGGGGGGGGAGAGAGAGGGGAAGGTGTCTGCTGGTAATAATGCTTAAAATCCTATTATATCTGCTTGTAGTTTGCACCTGAATTCCAAGTTGGGGATGGAATTGGGATGGACTTAAAGCTGTCCAATCAAGTCTTCAATGCCTTAAAGCAACATGCCTACTCTGAGGAACGTCGAAGTGCAAGGCTCCATGAAAAGAAGGAGCACTCCACTGCCGTATGTTTTTAATTGTTTTTATATCCTTTATTTTGTGTAACAACGAAGACTGTTCTGGTAATCCTGTCAGGAAGATGAAATGACCAGTTAAGCTCCACAATTTAATAATTTACAAAGTCAGTTGTTATGCTTTGTAGGCCCAGTCTCGAGTAGGGCCTCTGGTAATTCCTGCTGTGGACTCTTTTAAACTTGGGTGTTTTGTTTTATCTTGCTGTTACTGCTGTAAAATGAATATAATACTTAGGATATTATGATTCACTGTTTTTAAGACTGAAAAACCTCTATGAAGTGCTCTTAAGCAATGACAATGTTTATACTGTATGCAGAATTGGTAAAATACACTGTGCTGCACAGCTTACAATCTACTTGAGAGTATTAAATCTTAAGGAGTAAAGATGACAGCGCTAGAATAGTTTAGTTTTGCTTCATTTGAGTTTTTCATATTAACTAATGTTATTCTTTCCATGCAGTTAGACATCTGCAGCATATAAACACTCTGAAACAATCCTTTTGCTTTAACTTAATGACCTTAGTGAATTGAGTATTCATTTCACGCTTGTAGGAGAAAGCAGTGGATCCTAAGACACGTTTACTTCTGTACAAGATGGTCAATGCTGGGATGCTAGAGACCATTACTGGCTGTATCAGCACAGGAAAAGAATCTGTTGTTTTCCATGCGTATGGAGGAAAGTACGTACATTATTTGTTATTGACACCAGTCTTAACTGTCAGAGATGGTATAAAAAGGGGAAACCACAGAAATACTTCAAACATTCTGCCTTTTTAATCTTTCCCAAGATTTGACATTTGTRTTAACGTATATGCAGATGATAACATATATTGTGAAAACCAACTTTACCAGCTTTAAAGCAAACAATCCCTACTTTCTTCCCTGGAGGCTATTTAATGAACAGGGACAAATCCACTGTAACTTCTGTAGAAAACCTTTTTATACACACAAATAAGTCTCTGAGGTTCTGGGAACTGTTTCCACTGACCTGCCTCAGGCTAGGGAGCTGTCATGATGATCTCTGGCCACCTGAAGATGTCTTTCCGTACAGATCACTGTGTTATCGGCTCCCACCTTGTGCAGTTTAGTGGAGGTGTTCTTTTTTACTTTTAGGATAACTTGAGAATAGCATTGGGATGCTGTTCACTTTAGAAGTTGTGTAAGACTCCAGACTCTGTACTGAAATTGCAATTAACACCCTTATTTAAAGTATGTTAAGTAAGGACTAATTAAATCCAATACAGATAATCTGTTTACAAATGTGAGAGGGAGAAATGAATAGTAGGAAGAAGATCCATATTCTTCTCACCTTATTTGAATGATATTCAGGCGGATTCCCTTGCTTGTTATTATTCAACTGGCAACATCTTTTGTGATGCTTACCAAAGAACAGTGCGCCTAGGGTTATAGTTCTAATGAAGAATTAACTTAATTTGTAATGTATCTGAAATAATTATATCCATCCAGAGAGCTGCTGTTAGTTGTGATTCCTAACTAAATTATTGACGTTATTAACGTATTAGGAAGTGGAATCTATTTGATAAGCAGCATATAATCGAAATTCCAAAAACCAAACATTCAAGATTTAAACTTAATCATACAATCCTTGCAGATTTAACTTGAAGTGGCTTTCAAACTTGATTAAAAAAGAACAGATCTTCTCTTATGCTTAAAAATTACTGCATCTTACAACATTAAAGCAAAACCCTGTGTTTGCTTGTAAGGATGCGAGTGAATAGTTAACTTTGTTATATGTTTTGACTTTTTCCACCAGAAGTACAAATGAAGATGATAAAGTTATACCTCCAGAATGTGCCATCAAAGTGTTTAAAACAACTCTTAATGAATTCAAGAACCGTGACAAATATATTAAAGATGACTACAGATTTAAAGACCGCTTCAGTAAATTGAATCCACGCAAGATTATTCGTATGTGGGCTGAGAAAGAAATGCATAACTTGACAAGGTACAAAAACATATAGTTATCAAACACTACCAGTTTCCTATTCCCTGTTTAAGGAAGTTACACTAGGACTGGGTAGAAGTCTACATTTGATTTTAGGTTAAATAAACCTAAAACCTGGCATAGATTGAACAAGCTTCTAGTTTCTGATGGTTTAATGAATTATCAGCAACTTCAAAGATTTGGTAACAGAACTCATAAGTCCTTGATATTATCAGGTTCTAGTTCTACAAGCAGTTAGTTTTCAGTGAGTTTTTGTTATGACCACTTTAAGATCCAAATTATCCCATGTGAAATACTGAATAGATCTTTTGACTCTGGATCAACTTGCTCAAACACAGCTCTCTAGCTCTTAAGACTGCAAAGGAGCAAGCAAGAACTAGAATTTTTATATATATGTGTGTGTATATAAAAATAACATATTTTAATCAATGTCTATTTTCTGTTCCACAGAATGCAAAATGCAGGAATTCCTTGTCCTCAAGTGGTTATCCTTAAGAAACATGTCTTGGTTATGTCTTTCATTGGCCAGGATCAAGTCCCAGCTCCTAAACTAAAGGATGTAAAACTTAGTAGTGAAGATATGAAAAAGGCCTACTATCAGATTCTTAATGTAAGACTGCTAATTTTTCTCCCAGTTCTGGCTTGTATTTTCTTTTAGGGAAATAACTTAAAGGACAAATTGGCATCTATGTACTTTTCAGGATGCTTGCAACACTTTCAAGGTACAGAGTCCAAAGGATTATTTTACTGCTCTTTAAAGAGTGACTTAGAATAAACAAGAAAGTATGCATGGGGATGGGAGGAATGTGACACTTATTTCCTCTGTGATAGGGATGAGAATGATAGGTATGTTTAGAAAACTTCTGTCTGTTGAATGCACTTGCACTTATTGGGAGAGATGACATGAGTTTACCAGAATGATTCTTCTGACTTACCGAGACTAAGTTTAGTGATTAAAAGCTGAAGTCTGCAGGTAGTTTACTAAAACTGCAATTGCCTGTATGAAACTACTGTAGGCTTGAAAAAATGATATAAAGTATGTGTGGGGGAAGGAAGAAATGATTTGTTTTGTTATGGTCATGCAAACAATGTTGACTGGAATATGCCTGTTTTTTCCATTGATTTGGTTCCTTGCAGATGATGCAACGGTTGTATAAAGAGTGCAGTCTGGTCCATGCTGATCTGAGTGAATACAATATGCTTTGGCATGACGGAAAGGTAGTATATTCTTCATGTGGGAAGCAAAGGTTCTATCTAATGTGAAATGCTAATAAAAGTGAGTTGTTATCTCTCCCTGACTATAGGTGTGGCTTATTGATGTCAGTCAGTCTGTGGAGCCAACCCACCCTCATGGGCTTGAGTTTTTGTTCAGAGACTGTAGGAATGTTTCACAGGTAGGACATCTTCATCTGACAATCTGCTCTTACGCTGAATGTTTTTCAAGGAAAACAGCATCAGTTCAGTTCAAAGCTAATAAAAATCAACCAATTTAACTTTTTATTTTTAAAATGATCATCACCACCTATGTATGAGGTCAGTCTTGGAAATTTGTCAATATTGAATGGTGTCCCTCTAAGGGGAATAAACTATAGGTGAATAAAATGATACTACTAAAATTGAAAACTTCTTTCAAATTTTATCTTGTCTGTAGATCAACAAATGTGAAAATGACAGACTAAAAATTAATGATTGTAATTTGTGGAAGGAAAAGAAAAGCTATGTATCATGTAGTAAAGACACTGTTTAATGTATGCTTTTTATACTGAATAGTTCTTCCAGAAGGGAGGTGTGACAGAAGCACTTAATGAGCGTGAACTCTTCAATGCTGTCTCAGATTTAAATATTGCAGCTGACAATGAAGTAGACTTCCAAGCAGAGGTATAACTTTCTTTGTGTTTAACACTTCAATTTGGTTAGCTATCAGCTATTGTAATTCTTTAACTTCCAAATTTAGTTAGCATGATTAGTGTGTATAATTTCAGCAACCATTCTGCATCTCTTTTTCAAAACTTGATTGTTTCAACCTGAAACAAACATTTTCAGAAACTAAAACTGACAGACCTTCCCAGCCTGCTCCTACTCTCTGTGGTCCCAAGTCTAAAAGGCTCTATGTTGCATATAGTTGCTCCTTTCAGTGTTCTGGATAATCTGGTAGGCTATTTTAGTTAAAAGCTAAAAGCTACCTTTATTGTCTTGCCTTACAAATATTAAAGGTGGTGTGCAGAGAAAGGAAAGCTGTTTAAAAACAAATCTATTAATTTTCCTGCTTATTTTTAATCAGTTAAATGTTTTACATGTTTTAATTTAATAAATTTAAAGTTGTAGGCTAATGTTTTGCATGTTCTAAGCCTAAAATGATACACCTAAATTCATACTCACCTAAATATGGACTAGGAATCTCTGGTCTTTTTTTACTTTTTATTTTCAAGTTTTGGCTGTAACTCCTCCAGGCATGAATCCTGATATATCAGACACTAAAAATAAGCCATCAAAAATTTTGCATTTACTATTTAAAATAAGGGTTGCAGGGCAATTCTAACCTGTCTTATTAAAGCAGTGCAAGTCGATGCTGGTCCTGCATGTAGTAGATGAGTATTTAGAGTTATTCAAAAGTTCTCAAAATGAGAAGGAGGGAAATGGAACACCATGTAAAGTAGCCATGAAGGTGTGTGTGTTTTTGTTTTTTTTTAATCTTTAAGACTGTTCCAAAGTGTGTATAGATCAATTTATCAAGCAAAAAAAGTGCTTATCTGTGTTGTGAATTTGGGGTAGTCCTTTTTTTTTAATCTTCCAGTTTGTTCATGACTTTTTTTTTTTAATTAAAAGTCTTGCATAGCTGTTTATATGCATGAATTTGAGTAGCCCACCCCTGAACTTTGAACTTACACTTTAGTCTCTAGTAACTTAAACTTATCTCCCTTGGAGTGTAAGAGGAAGTAATCCAAACATAACAATCTGAAGATCAAAATAAGCTATGAAATTGTAATACTTTCACTGTGCAAAACACTTAAATGTAACTGTGTTCTGCTTTCACCGTTGATAATGATGGCAGTGGGTTTGTAATCTTAATATTACTTGGAATTTCTCCAGTACTGATGGATGGCCTGAATTACAGCAGAGGTGTTCA
The DNA here is from genome assembly GCF_003343035.1 of Apteryx rowi. Taxonomy (NCBI): domain Eukaryota; kingdom Metazoa; phylum Chordata; class Aves; order Apterygiformes; family Apterygidae; genus Apteryx; species Apteryx rowi. The sequence goes on from NW_020447741.1 coordinate 1,557,792, forward strand.
GAGTTGGAGAAAGGGATTCTTTTGCACATTGGGGAAGATAGTTGAAGATACAAGGAACATCCTGTCTTCCCTGTAACGCATGCATTTTAAGTTATATAGCATAAAGCTGTAAAAGGAGTGCTGTTGGTTCTACTAAACCATGGAAAACAGATGTTTCAAGCTGTACTTGCAAAGAATATTGCATCATACATTTGACTGAATCATTGAAATAGAAATATTGTATAAGCCTGATCAGTCACCTAAGTCTACCTTCCAACAGTATTTGGAAAGATCCCAGTGCAGGCATGGTTTTATGATTTCAGAATGGGTTTATTTTTGTATTTCTAGATTGAAGCTTTGGAGAAGGTGAATGAAGATCAYGTGCAGAAACATGGAAAGAAAGTGTCTGCATTTCCAAGTGATGGAGACCCGCCTATATATGATGAATAGCACTGAGTGTAAAGCTGCTAAAGAAGAAAGAAACACAAACTTGCTGCTTCTAACTATGTTGGTGCAGTGGTAAACGTCAGCTACCACAGTCAAGAGAGTGGTTGATTTCAAATACCAAAATGGAAAACACAGCAAGCATATGGTGATGCGTCAGTGTGTTTTTAACTTAGCCCCCAAGGGAGGCTGGCACTGTGAGAATGGAATGTCACTGCCTCTTTGGATGTTCTGACACCTTCACCAACTGTCCAGCTACATTAGACTAATGTAGCTGAGGTGGTCATATTTTGCATGATTCAGAGCTTATATGTTTTAGTTTAAAAAGAAAAAAAAAATTCTAGATTGTCTAAAGTATTTATGGGAAAGCATCCTAGAAGAGTCCCTCTTCTCTTTCCTATTGCTACTTGAAAAGCTAGTTAAAAATTGTGTATAGGCACAATGTCAGTAGAGCCTTTTGCCCTTCTCCCCGAGAGCAAAACAAAAAGTCAAAGTATGGGCTGCAATCATATGATGCAAATATTAATTTAACAAAACAATATCTTTATATATGCAAAAATCTAGACTTTTTCACTTAAAGTAAATGGGAGTGTGGCACAAACTACCTCTGTGAATGTAATTGGGTATTCCATGAGAAACAGAGATTTGAAACCAACCAGCAGAGGACTTCTTTGGTGAAATACCAGGAAATCCTGAGGGCTATGACCTGGCTGCATAGCAAAGAGCAAGTTCAGTTAGCTTCATTCTTAACATAGAGGTCTTTCCAAGGACTTAGTGCAAGCCAAAAGTGATTCTCTGTATTAATTTTGTAGCCTACACTGGAATTCTGAGTAGAGCATCATTCTCATTCACCTGGACAGTAATCATAGACTATAAGAACCACATCTGATCAGAATTATTTTTAAAAGAAGCTTTTTGCATACAGGTGTGCAAATAAAGCTCAAAAGTGTTTCTCTTTAATACTTTTATTCTCAGTGTCAGTGTTTCTTTCTGAATGTTTGTGTAACACTTTAGTAATTTTAGCAAGCTCTAAAAATCTAGCAGAGTTTCTCTCCAACACGTTTAAAGATAAACTAATGTAGCGCGATGGTTTGGAATTAAATTCTGACCATCTTCTTTTTAACTTCTTGATCTTTCTGATGATGCTCTTTATCAAGCAGAATATAGTGTTGCTAGGTGTGACATTCTCACAGTGTGCTGTGAAAGTGATTTTTCTATTGGAAAACTGATGKCAAAGTAAAAACTTAAGATCTTGTGGTGGTATTTTTTTGTGTGGTTCTTTGTAAAAGCAGTACCTTGGTCAGCATTAATCCTCAATACAATGAAGTGGTGTTAGGGTGTGACTGCAGTAGTTCATTATAACATAAAAATGATCAACTATTTTGATGGCTACTCTAATAACCTTGACTTTTGTGCCTGTCTCATCTCTGGGACCTGGATACTGTTCCGTTTTTTGAATTAGACAGTCATGTTGCCCCATGTTGTTACTCTCCTAAGTAAAGGAACTTAAGTCTTTTAGAGACATGAGAATTTTCCTAATGACTGCCTGAAACAGTTGCTTTGTAGAGCAATTGGGGAAAAAAGAAAGAAGCTGCTAAAATGAGCATTTTCCTCAACTCTTGTGAAGTAAAATGTTTCAGGATTATTTTTAGGCAAGTTGAATCTCTTAAAAGTAAATCTAGATTTTCATGGCCAAAATCCTAGCCATTGGTTTCATTAACTTTTCTGAGGTTATGACTGTTCTAATGGCCCATTCTAAGACTGTCACAAAGTTGAATGTTACGTACTCAATTGCTGTTTTTCCCCTCACCTCAATTTTCTACCATGTGTATATTCCAATTTCAGTACTTGAAAGAGGAAATACTGTCCTGTAGGGAAATAGCAGAAAGTTAAGCACTAGTAGCACATCTTAAATTTTGAGTTAACTTGAATTAACTAAACTTTTTGGCTAATGTTCAATGAGGTTTTTATTTTCTAGAAAATCATAAACTTGAAAGTACTCTGAACACTCTAGAAGTAATGGTCATCTCTAGTCAACATCTAATTATTTGATCAGGCAGAAGGGTTTGGCAGAACAAATAGCTTGTTTACAGTTCCTTGTCCTGACTTCAGGTTTCTCTAGTTTAATGTGAAATTACTGAACTTGGTCCAAGTGGATCACAAGTCAGCAAGCGGTTGTTTGCAAGATACTGTGTTAATAAGAGGTACTTAACATTTGTATTTTTCCTCTACTAAATTTGTGTGACTCCAGTCTAATCTGAAAACTTTCAATCATATGATCTGCATGATGTGTTTTTTTTTCCCTCTGAGTATTTTTGTTTCCTTTACTTCCCTTCCAAGCCTAATGGTCAATAAGCAAATACATAATTGGTGATGATCTCTCAGAATTTCTCAATCATACTGGGGGTTTTGTAACTAGTGAAAAAGTGCATTACACTTAGTGCATCAAGCAAACAAACTTGACTAGTTTATTCTCCAAACTAAAATGCAAATAAGAAATAAACATGAATATTGAGAAGCAATCCAGATTTTAACTTTAATAATGCTTTGTTAGTAAACATATTCCTGAAATAAGGAGCATTTTAAGTGTAAAAATAAGTTCTCTATTTTATAACCATAGCTGCTAAAACRCAGTTAAATGCTTGAACTGCGCTATCAATAATATCTGCATTTTAGCAATTATGAAGTGAAGCATAAACAAATTACCATAAGGCTGTGAAGCAGTTAGTTCCTTTTTTTTCCCTCAGAGTTTCTTTCTTTATTTTTTTCTGGAAAGCACTATAAGAGATTGTTACAAACATGTTCATTTCCTGTATGAAATGTCTCAGCTAAAACTATTCTCCTGTCCATAGGCTAACGATGCGGCTAGGTATTTAGTTAAGAGGTATACCTTACGTACAGGAAAACATATTTAATCGAGGTGCTTCACTAAAGAGTAGCATTTAATTAAAGTGTTAACACGCTGGAAGGAATGAAAGCAGTCCGTTTGGATTTTATCACCTGTCAGGAAGCCGCTTTCTCACACAGGAGCGAGCAGCAGGTCCTGCCGCCTCCGCGGGGCCCTGCGCAGCGGCCGCGCCGGGCGGGGAGGCGCCGGGCCCGGCGGCAGTCGC
>NW_020447741.1:1561622-1607253 GCF_003343035.1 Apteryx rowi
ACAGGAAGCGGGCGGGTGGCTGGGTGGGCTCGGTGGGGACCGTTGGTGCCGGGCGTCGCGCGCCGCCGCCGCCATGAGCCGCGAGGCGCCGCCGGAGGAAGAGGCGCCGGGCGGAGAAGGAGGAGGAGAGCGCCAGGGCGAGGGCGGCTGCTACCTGGCGCTGTGCGCGCGGCCCGTGCACTTCGAGAAGGCCAACCCCGTCAACTGCGTCTTCTTCGATGAGGCCAACAAGCAGGTGCGCGGCGGCGGGGGAAGGGGCCGATCCTGCGGGCGCTGAGCCGAGAGGGTCCGCGACCGTGCGGGAGGGAAGCGGCTGCTGGCCCCGACCGCCTCCGCGGCTGCTTGCGCGCTGCCGGCGCTGCGCCCCGCCGCCGGGGAGCGGGAGCGACCGGTGGCTGCTGGCCACCCGCTGAGGCCGCGCGTGGTTTTGTAGGCTGCCGCTGGGCGTTAGGCTCGCGGTCCCCCTTGTGTGGAACTGCTCCAGCCTGGGGTCTGGCTGCTGGATGCTAATAGCTAGCTCAGAAACTGTCACTTGACGAGTGAGGCTGGATTTTTTTTTTATATGTATAAGCATACATTTATTTTGTTGAATTTCATCTGCCGTGTTGGTATCTTGTTGTTATCTGTCATAAGGTCTTTCTGGGATTCTTCAGAGTTGGCCCTTTTTTCTTCTATTTTGAATATCCTAATGTTATTGGCAAACTTTGTCCCTTCAGTACTAGCATCTTTTCTCAGATTTTTCAATGCATAAAGTTCAGTATATTCATAAATGTCAAATTAGCATCTATAGCTTTACTTGTGGCTCGGGCCTGAATGGCTGCTTTGCTTTACATTTTTTTTAGACTCAGTTCTTTTAAGCTTGTTTCTCCTTAATATCCCTATGGACTTCTGAACAGTTGGCTGGGTATAGCTAAAAGGTCTGCAGTTTATCATGATGTTCACTTAGATGTGGATACTTTCTGCTCTCTATTTCCTGTAACCATTCTGTAACTTAAGCATTCACAGAATTGAAATGTTCAAGCATGCATGGTGTGGATAAAATCAATGTTGTATCGGGGGGGGGGATATTTCTGGGATGTGTTTCTTGCTGTTATTCTCTGTTCTGAATCAGTGGTGTTCTTTCTCTTCATAAACCATAATGCTTTACTTACATTTATCATATTTCAACTGTCCCTCAAACTTAAATGTGCTTGTCTGGAGACACTGTATTTAATTGTGGATGAGATTAAAACTATACAGAAACTGAATATTAAGGGCTCGTTTAAAAGAAATATTTTTCAGTTGTAAATACCATTTTCCATTTTTTTTCTTACTTAGAATTTTTTAATTTGCCAGGTGTCTCCAAATCATTTGTAACCAGCATTTCAATGACAGTTTCCCACACAAACAGCCTTCAGAGACATCTTCCTTGCTATCTTCTCATCTCACTTATTGCTTATGGTTCATTCCTTGATCACTGGCCAAATTGCTAACTTTAAGACAGCATTGCCTTCATTATTCTTTCTACAATCAATATTAGAAACATTTGAATTCAATATTTTTCATTCTAATGAGGCTGTGGACTTGCTTGCAGCGCATAGCCTTGAAACCTGTGCCCCTGCATGAGCATACTGCACTAGTAGCATGGCTAATACAACAAAATAATATATCTATTATTCTGAGATGTGGCTAATGCTTCTACAAGCATAATTATGATAATAAGGAGTCTACCTAGCTTTCTTTTTCTCAGCCAGTTTGTAGAAGCATTTTTTTTTTTTTTAATGTTAGCTTATTCCAGTTCAACAAGCAGTATTGCTCTAACGGGTTTTATGCAAATGTATATCCAGCTGTACTAAGGCTGTAAGTGTAAGCCAGCTGAAACTTCATAAGCAGAGACAAAACTGCCTGTTACTATTAAACTATTCCTATCTAATAACATGTTCGGACAAGATCAGTGTCTGGGTCAGTGAGTTGTGCCTTTTCCTTTCCTACCCACCTAGCTGTTTTCCCTTTTATTTTAAACAATGCCCTGATGTCTGAGATATTTTTACTAATACCTGACTTGAGGAAAATATGAATATACTGGAAAAACCCTAAGCTTATATACTTTTTTTTTTTTTTTTTTACTATTTTAACTTGCCCAGTAATTCAGAATTTGCTTACCAGACTGTTTCAGTTCCATTTAACATTATTATAAATATGATAGACATTTGCTCACATGATTCTGTAGGAGTGAAAACTTCTGTTAAGAATTTGCTTATAATAGGGGATGTAAAAAGTGGATGTATCTGTTAAATAGCTGACTGATTTACAGAATATATTTAAAATTCTACCTGTTAACATGAAAATGTCTCAAAAATTAAATTCTAATGTGGAAAAAAAGGCAAAGTATGCTATCTATAAAGTTTTTCCTTCCTTTGATGTTGCTCTCTTGTGGGAAACGTTAGGTTATGTCCTACTTAGATCAGTGACAAGTAAACTTGGAGATTCAGAGGGAGGGATTGAATGCGGTGATTCTCAGTGTGAATTCAAAGACCTATGTAAGAATAAAATCTGTCTAGTCAAAAAAACATGTGTGGCTTACAGGGGGGGAAAAGCATGTTAAGGTTATGATTTTGAGTAAGCTACAAATGTGTTTTAAATAACTTTTATAGGTTTTTGCTGTTCGATCTGGTGGAGCTACAGGAGTTGTTGTTAAAGGTTTGGAGGATAAAAATCCCATCTCATTCAGGTAAGGCACCTTCATTTTTGTTATGCTAGGATAGAATTCTGTGATCTTAAAATTATGTGGTACTTAGTCCTGATATACTGTGATTCAGGCATAAAAGTTGTCATCATCTTTTGACTTTGTTCTTAAACATCATCTTGCAGTTAACATGGCATGCTTTTCCCTTGTGAATTTATGGTCTTCTGGAAAAAAGGCTGTGACTTTTTTTTTAACAGCAATATTTCATTAAAACATGCTGTAAATGTGAGAGAATAGGGGAGGTACAAACTTGTGATTACTACAGCAGCTATGACTTATCCAAGGATGCAGTTTTGCAAGCTAAACAAAATGAAGTAAACTTCATATATGTAGGGAACCATAATTTCTGAATTTCTTGCCCCTCATTCAAGCACAGTATTTCCTATATGTAGTTTTCTTGCATTCTGTATCTTGTTTAATCTAGCTTGTTTTTTTTAATATCTTTTGTTTCTTGTGAAAATCCCCCTCCCCCCCCCTCGAATCTTACAACAGTGCTTTCAATGAAACTACTTTATCTTTACAACACTTTTATAAATGTCTGTATTAAGTGTGATGGCTCTTTGCACTCTTCTTGTCCATGTGTTAGGAAGGATTCCTTTACTCTAAGGTTGCTTAAATCCAGATATGGATGAAGCAATTTGTAGTTGCGGTGTGTTTACGTAACCTATTAGCTGTTATGTAGGGCCTATTCTGAAAGGTGCCCAAGTACCCTCGGCACTAATGCTGAGCGAACTGAAAACATTTAGTGACCTCCACGAGGTTCTTGAATGGGGCAACACTGAATCCACAATTTTTCCGATCGACTGTCTAGCTCTCTTTTTGTCTTAACTTACTAACACATGCTGGAAATAGAACTATCTTATTAATTCCAATTGTACTGATGCCAGTTTGGTAGGAATAAATGTGGTTTTGGAGTGTTTTTTATTTATCTTTTTTATGGTATGAAAACCCCCTTACTCTGTCTTTAATTTCAAAAATTCTTCTAGAGGATGTGTCCTAGCAGGGAGGTGAGTAGGTTTGTGTCAATTAGCAGTAGTTCTGGAAGTAAAGAAGCTGCTTTGGGGTTGTCAGTGGGCATTGCAGACTTACTCCAGACTTGCTGGGATAGCACTGAGAATGCATGTTTGAATAGTTCCAGGCTTCTAATTCCACATCATAGGCCAACACAGCTGAGCATTTTTAGTGACTTGAGATGCTAATTTACATTGTGTGGTCTTAGCCAAGTTTCTGTAATGAATATGTACAGTACTTCCTGCAGAGTGAACTGCTTTTATCTTCCAGCATGAATTTTGGGTCTTGTACTTTTCTAGCAGCTCTCATAAGTTTATTCAAGAGCATTTGCATTAGACTTTGTTCTCCCCTCCCTCCCCCCATCATTGTCTTTTTGAGGATGCGTTACAGAGTTCTGTAACAAACTATCTTAGACATTATTTCCATAACTTTTTTTCTAACTGTATAGGATGGAAGATAAAGGAGAAGTGAAGTGCATCAAGTTTTCCTTGGGAAACAAGATACTGGCTGTCCAGAGGACTTTGAAGAATGTGGTAAGAAACCTGTACCCTGCAGACAGGGAATTGGAGCTGGAACTCTAGTACATAATGCCAGAGCAGAAGCCTCTGAGATAAAAGCTAAAGAGTTCTGGTGGCAAATATAGCTTTAGTAAAAATTCCTGTGTCACAGGTCAGCTGGAACAGCCAGCAGTCAACATTATTGTTTTGCTAGTATCACCATTTTAAAACAAAAAAAACAGAAAAATTGACTTCTATAAAGCCCTCTCTGGAAGGGGGAAGTAAAAGGTAATAATAGTGTAGTTTATCAAGTTATTTTTGAGATAGATAAACTTATCTCCTTTATCTTATCTCTAATATTATTTGCTTCGTAATTGGTAACATACTTAATGTGCCTTGTTTCAGGATTTTTTGAATTTTATTCCAGACAGCCCTCAGCTAGAATATACACAGGAATGTAAGGTAAGTTAAATCAATGTCCAAAGTTTACATGAGTAAGTGAAGCTCTAATGCTAGTTATCCTGATGGCCTCTACTCTACAAGAGAACTAACTGAGATACCTTCTAAAAACTAATGTGAAATAAATGATATATGTAGTCACTACTGTCTGTCTGAATTGAGGTTAATGACCAAGTATTAACAATATCCAAAAAATCTTCCTGGTCCTAGTCACTTTAATCCTTTCCCAGAAAGGACTGGAAATGCTGTGGAGGCAACAAATGTCAAGTTTAGAGGAGAAGAAACTAAGTGCTGATTCTGTAAAAACAGTGTACAGTAATTTTACTAATACAACATATGTTAATTTGGATTTTGTACCCTAATTTCACTGATAAGTGATAATAAGCTGCTAGCAGTTTGTTCCAAAACATCAAAAATAGAATTCAACCTTTCTGATTTTTTTTCCTCCATTATTTTACCAGAAATAAATATTATTGCATTTGTTCGGAACTTTCCAACCTGTAATTAAGAGAATTATAGTTCAAGGCAATACGATGCTATAGTAAATTTTTAAACTTACAACTTGCCAAAATTCCTTTATTCCTGCTGACTTTGATTCATTGTTTAGGATTATGTGTTTGAGTAAATGATCCTAGCAGATCCTTCATGGTAGTGTTCTGAGTGAAGTCATGGGAAATACTTCCACTTAATTCTTCACTTCTGGCAACAGAAGGAAAAAGCTTTTCATACCAGGAATTGGTTGACTTGGTAATATGGTTTGAACCAAAAGAATTGGGTGGTATGTAAGGGGAGAAGAAAACCTGACTGGATAGTAAACATAAATCTCAGGTGCCACCAAAAATACAGGTCATGTAGTTATGTACTTTTAGGAGTCTTCTATAAAAATAGCCGATGCACGTTGTGTGTCTAACTGCAAAAAGCACTAACTTCAGTGGTTGGCTAACTAAAGTACCTTTGATCTCTCATTCTTTATTTAATTATACTAGCTTATCTGAATACTTAATTTTACCAAGTAAAAGAGTGTTTGTTTGCTTGTTTGTTAAAGACCAAGAATGCCAATATTCTAGGATTCTGCTGGACAAGTTCTACAGAAATCGTCTTCATCACAGATCAAGGAATTGAATTCTATCAGGTAGTACAAATAATTCTTATAAGACAGAAATATTTGGAGATTTGAAAATGTGTCTGTAGCTTGTATTTTTGAGTTCCTATTTTCTAGCCCTCAAATTTAGAAAATGAACTGTTAAAAAGATGGAATAACTGTTCTGTTTGCAGAATATTATTATTTTTCTGAGTAGCATGTTTTTCTGGATTTAACAGGTTATTAAGAACAGCTTAACAAAGATCCTCTTTAAAGAATACTGAATTAAGCATTGACAACTCTGGATTAGTAGATGCTCTTGACTTGTGTGGAAATTAAAATCTAAATCTAATGTGAAATATTATTTCATGTAAAACAAATTAACATGGGAGGGTTATGTGTATACTTAAAATGCAGCAAAGTTTGCAACAAGTATTGATTGAATAAGGTAGTATAAGATAGTGGTATCCTTCTGCAAACTGATGACATCTTCCTGTGTTGATGTCATTGTCCAGGTTCCTCTGTGTTATTTTAATTACCTTTGCATGTGCTTTTGGAGAAATCTAATGAATAAATAGCCCTTTCTGATGATCATGGTGAGGGATATTATACACTTTGTGCATAGGTGCATACAATTAATCCTGGAACTATGCCACAGTGTTTCATTTAATTACTGTTACTAACAACTGATACTAAATAGTGATTGAAAATGAAGCATTATTTCCTGCTGATTTGGGGGAAAAAAAGATACTTGGCACCTAAAAGGGTTATGAACATTACCCCTGCAAGTGAGAGGACAAATCAAATAAGTGAGTTAAAATTATTTAAGCCCTTAAGATAATATATAAACTGATTCTCTTCATTTTAGTTTTTATAAAAACAAGTAAGCTGGAGGGTGGAGAAGGCAGCAAAGTTATTGTAATAACTACTGAGGTTTTATAAAAGTTATCTAAAGCTATAGGTGTTTTCTCCATTTATACCCAGACTAGGCAAGGGAAGAGGCATCACCTTTCAGCTCATTAGAATTTGAGAAGRATTTGATGTGCATTTGCTTAGGTACAGTAAATTAGTCCCTGAGCTTTAATTGTCAGATTTCTGATTCTTAACTCCAGCACTGTAAATGCTTTTAAACTTAGCTGTTTATTGCTTAGAATTCCCAGCCACTGTGCAGTAACACCTGTGCTGTTGGAATCCTGATGGTCATATAATATCCTGTTTCCAGGTATTACCAGAGAAACGAAGTTTAAAACTTCTGAAAAATCAAAGTATTAATGTCAACTGGTATATGTATTGCCCGGAGAGCTCTGTTATTCTTCTGTCAACCACTGTCCTCGGCAATGTCCTGCAACCATTCTATTTCAAGGTAAAGGGATATGTTCTGAACTTCTGTGTACTACATTTTTTTTCAGGCTACTTCTTCACTTGAATATTCTATCCCTTTCCCCGGATTTCTTTGAAGAGGTGCATGTGTTCACATCCTTACATGACAATAAGCAAAAGACAAAGCAAAAACCTGGAAGCTAGTTCCTGGAAGAGCGTTTAGTAACTCACTCTGTCTTATGTTGTCTTTGGAAAGAAGTTCATCTAGTTAATGTTGGACAGTTGACCTTGAGAAAGGGTAGGGGGGAATTACTGGGCCAATTCTTGGCATAGTAAGCATCTTTCAACAGACATGTTTGCATTTAAATGAGCATACATTTTTTTTTCCCATTTCTAATATGGGTATTTGCATTCTGTAGTGTGATAATAAAGAAAAATTAAGGACCTTTCACTTGTGATTGTAACTGTAACCTTCCCAATATAAATGAATGAATTAGAAAACTAACAAAAGAAAAAAGGTAGCACATCAGAAACAGCTATTGTCCCAAGGATGAGAGAGCTTAGTTTACAGTATTTATTTCTCTTGATGCTCTTCCCTGTGGACAGCATTTAAAGTTATAAGGAAAACACTTTTCTTTTTGGCTTGGAAAAACAGTGCAGTAAAAACTAGAATCTATTTTTAAGTTAATCATACAGTAAGATGATTTAAAAACTGAGGAACAGAACTACAGAGTTTATCAAAAAATTCAAGTTTTCTTCCAGTAGTCCAAGGGAGGATTGTGTTTTGTTTTAACTCACTTAAATAGGTTTCCTGGTTTGAAATGATATGAGCTGAGGGTTTGTACTGGATCCTGATACAATGCTCCCTTCATAGGTGGCTAGGTGGAACTTACTTACTAGCTTCTCACCATTTTCTTTGCAAGGACTCAGCTTGCACTCCCCCCTTCTTAATATTTGGTTTCATCTTGCAGCTACTAGGTACCCAATAATTTTTGTTCTGTATTCAGGAGGTAATCTTTAAAGATTTCCTGAGATARATAGGGGCTATAGCAAAATAATCTTTGTAAATAAAGTTTCTGTAGTGTTCATATCTTACACTCAAGAATAAGTTAACAAGAATGGTAAGTGAGCCTCAGTAGAAGCTTTGGGGTTTTGGCACTTCTGAAAATTTGCTTAAATATAAACTCCATAGGGAAAGAGAAAGAGGAGAGAAGAAACCTTAGGTAGGAGCAGGGGTATTCTCTGAGTATAAGACAGATTCTGGAGTTAGCAGGAACAAAAGGAGACTGACTGGTAGGAGGTACTGATTTTCTTCTTCCCTGTAAGAGTGGGAGAATACATTTCACGGGGAGAGAGGAAGTTAGAGAACTGCTGGCTGAAATCTTCAGGCCAATTGTAAATGGGATTTGCAAACAGTTTTGTATTGATTTAATTTTTCTTAGCCAAAGTTACTGCAGTAGAATCTTAAGATGATAAAGTGGCTAAATTTAAAATACCAGATGTATGTGTTCAGGATCACAGAACAGAAAAGTGTCAAACTTTTTTTTTTTTTTTTTGATATCACTGCTCTTCACCTCATGGCGGGGCTATTGATATAGCATATGATTAAACGTTAGTCAAGATTTTTCTGCCTCATGTCTTAACATTGGATTTTTTTTCGTTGTTGTTTAACAGAGTGGAACAATGTCGAAGCTATCAAAATTTGAAATTGAGTTACCTGCAGCACCCAAGTCCTCCAAGCTCAGCCTTTCAGAAAGGGATATCGCAATGGCTACAATGTATGTGTCTCTGACTGATCAAGCCTTTACCTTCCTTGGCAAAAGTATGACAGTTTAGGGATGCTGAGAGAAGACAAGAACAGTAACATGGGTGCACTGGTTTTGTGTTTCAGCAGTACTCTGCTTGAAAGTGCTTTGGTCACTTCCTTGAACAAAGAGTCTAAAGTACTCTCGGGGTGGGGGGGGATGTGATGGAGCTAACTGGGGAGCTTTAGTTTTTAAAACTTTTTTTCTTCCAGAAAGCTTGTGAGTGCTTCATCTTTGAACCAATGTACTAGTAGAGCTGCTCTTAAATGTCTAACTTGCATGAGCAAAGACCGTATGTTTTATGAGACTTATCAAGCAGTCTTTCAGTCCTCTAATTGATCACCTGATTTAATCTCTTATCTGTTATTTTAGGATAAGACACATGGCTCTGACAGACTAGTAGAGTAAGACAACTTCCTGCCTTTGCTGCAGAAAGGAGATCTAAGTCTCATATCCTTCCTAGCTCTTTATTTGAAAGTAATATCTTAATCCTGTTGTCTCATTAGATACGGGCAGCTTTATGTCCTCTTTTTGAGGCATCACTCAAGGACTTCTAATAGCACAGGAGCAGAAGTAGTTCTGTATCACTTACCAAGGTAAGAGCACAATAAAGAACAGAAGTGGTATAAGACTTCTACATTCTACTTTAAATAGGCTTACTGACTAGTTCTTCTGATCTCTATTTCTATAGGGAAGGCTCCTGTAAGAAGACACATATTTTAAAGCTGAACAGAACAGGAAAGTTTGCACTAAATGTTGTGGATAACTTGGTGGTAGTACATCATCAGGACACTGAGGTCTGATTTTATTTATGTTTTCTTGTGCCTTTACTTTTAAAAGTTATAGGCAGATCTTAACTGGGCTGTTAGCTCTGGAAAATATTGTTGCAGGTGCTCTAGCTTTGCCAAAAAGAGTATTTGCAGAAACAAAAACATAAAAGAAAAAGCATGAAACTTAAAGGAAGAAATTAAAATGCCTAACCTTACATTGTTGAGCTAACATTTAATTAGGGCTTTTTCTGATACCTGTTTTTTCAGGCAGCAGTCTAATTTGTTAGTTTTCTATGATAATCCTGCTGTTGCATTGTGTAGGCTTTTAAGGCATGTACAAAAAGACAGAGTTATAGTGGATACTAAATTAATCATCCTGGGAACTACTCAGAAGCAAGCATTTGAATGATCAGTTCTTTAAATGCCCAGACTTGCTAAAATTAATAGGAACAAAAATGATCATATGTGTAAGTCAGTATATGTGAAACTTGCTTAGCTGTAGTCTCAGTAGTAAGGCTTAAATCAGTGGAAAAAGCTAGAAGTGGTACTTGAATCTTAACATGCCGAAAGGCTTTTGTTTCCTGAATTATCTCCTGCTGGACAGCTTCAAGAACAGGGTCAGCATATCTCATTAGGATGATTAGTTAATGTTGCAGTTATAATTCACATTAATTCTACATGTTAGCATTCAACCCAGAGCTCTTATTCTCCAGTGTTTAGGTCAGGCTATAAACATGGTTGTATAGATAAAGCAGATAGATAGACTGAATAGGGTAGATATCAGTAATAGCAGTCTCATTTAATTAGCACCAAAATTGAAGTGAATTTCCACTGTGCAAGGCTTTTGCAACTGTTAGTGAGCAGAGTTTAACAAAACTGAATGGGGAAATGAGGGTATTGCAGGAGGCTGCACAATTTCCCTCACTTTACAGCATCCATAAACTAAGCCAGGAATGCAACATGACTTAATGGAGAGTATAAGATGAAATGTGAAAAGTAACCTGAATACCTCTAAATGGGTGCTAATTCATGTTTGCCAGACTGAGGGAAAGTTTCTCTTTTCCATTTCAGACTTCAGTTATATTTGACATCAAACTAAAAGGAGAATTTGATGGGACTACTACCATCCATCAGTTTGTACTTCCACCTCGATCAATACAACCCTACCAAATACCTGTGGCAGGTAGAACTGCAGCATAAACAACCTTGATATGTTTACTGAATTTCATAGCTGGTATACTACAGTGCTTTGGTCTTTAGGAGGCTGGTTACAGATACTCTCCTCTTACATATTTAGGAGAGGGAGGAAAGAAAATAGCAAGGAATTGTACCCAAATTCTTGTCCCAGATTTGTGCCCACTACAGAAGAGTTGCTCTTCAAAATATGCACTTCCCCTAGTACCTTGCAGCATTACAGTGAAGATCTTTCACAGTTTTACAGTCTACTTATTTAGTCTTTATTTTCCAAATTTGCCACAGCTATAAAAGCTAGTGGGGGCATGAACCTTGCTCAAAAGCACTTTTTTTACAAGTATCTGCCTTACTCTCTTGTGTGACTTAGCATCTGCCACACTTTGCTAAAGGTATAGCAGATAGCTTGAAGGTACTTGTGCAGTGCAAGTTAGGAGTAAGAGAAATCACCTGAGCATAGTTCTACTAGCACATGGGAAACTGGTGTCACTGCAGTAAAGAAAGAGACCCTTCAGTGGGAAATGACTGCATCTTAAAGGTCTTTCTTTAACATCTCAATTTTGAAGTCACTAATGGAAAAGAAGAATAAGTCTGTGTGAAGAGGTTAATATTAATCTTAAGGTTAGCAGCAGGACATACAAAGCTGTTTTGCTTTTTAAGGAGCTGAAGTGATTATGTAAATATAACAAAATTTATGCATTTAAAATTACAGCTTTAGAGATGGAATACTTCAACATACATGATTTCACTTGTATAAAAAGCAAAACCTACCATGTTTTGAAGAATTTTACTTTGCCTTCCCACAGTTAGGTTTTTTATACTGTGAGCTAGCTACGTGAGTGGGTATAACTTTCTGCCTGCATACTGTAGGATTGCTAGACATGTGATCCACACTGTTTTTTCAGTTTAAGCTTGTGGCTTGTATTTTGTTAGTGTGAAAAAGGTGCCCAGAGTACTACTGTTCTTTACCTAATATTTATTTTTCTGCAGGTCCAGCCTCTGTGACAAGTCAGTCTCCTGTTCCATGTAAACTCTGTATCCTTTAAATACTCTAAGACATAGAACTCTTTCTGAAGCCTCACATTATGTACCAAGCACAGAGAAAATAAGTATTTGTTAGTCTAACCCCTTACATCTCCAGCTACAGCTGATCATGCATATGTACATCTCTAAGGTAAAACAGTATGCTGCCTGAGAGGCTTTACTGCTTGTGTAGTTAAGAGGGAATTCAACAGGTTGAAAGAAAACCCTACTGCACTATACTAGAGACTTGGGTGTGGAATTAGTGAGTGTGCACCATGAAACTGAAGTATGAGATGTACTTCTGAGGAGATGACTCAAGACCCTATGAGAGGGCTGTGACCATAAATAAGTGGTATTAACAGGCTCTGCTTCAGCATATTGTATTAATATGAATTTAGTGGTTACAGTTTAGAATCAATACTAAAATGGGTTTTAAAACTTTAACATTTAGATTCTTCCTCTTGGATTGTCTTTCAGCCTGATATTATCATCAGTGCGAGTGAAGGTGAGTGGTAAGCTATTTAAAGAGCCTGCTATATTCAGTGAGAGGTACAGGCTCCTTTACACCTTTAGCATACAAAGCAGCTTAACAGTGACTAAACAGCTGTACCCAGAAAGCTGAATGGGCTTGGCAGTGATAGAGTATTACCCCCAGATGTTGTAAGGATATAGTCATACAGTTCTAAAGCATAGTTAGGAAGGTACTTCACTTCTTACAGTGAGAAGTCTGGCTATCTAGATTATACTATTCAAGTAAACTCATTTGGTGTTTTACTCCTTTAAATCAAGGCTACCTCTGGAATCTTCAGGTGAAACTTGAGCCTGTAGTTAACCTCTTGCCAGATAAAGGAAAACTAATGGATTTCCTTCTCCAGAGGAGAGAATGCAAAATGGTTATCCTGTCTGTATGCTCTCAAAGTAAGTTCTCTCTCAAAGAAGAGAAAGTGTTTTTTTTTTAAAAGGGCTTTACTGGTATACCTTGAAAATGAAATATTGCTTATTCAATCAGTACTTGCACCTGTTAGCTGGACTCTTATTCAGATCCAAGATCACTTCTGAAGCTAGTTTTGTCTTCTAGAAGAGCAGAAGCCTAGAGTACTCAGTCATTGTTCTGAAAGGAATTCTTAACAGCATGAAAAAGTTCAGCTCCCCTCCCTCCCCACACACTCCCTTTAATTCAAAAGGAATCTGACATGGCTGAAAAGATGTTTCTTTTAAAGCTTAGAATAAAAGTTGGTGTAGAGATCACCTTCCAGAAAAGGTAGCTTCAAACCTACAGGTTTATTTTCTCTAGGAGTTTATTCATAGTTTTTTCTTTTCAGTGCTCAGCGAGCCAGGAAGGGGATCGCTGTCTGTGATTGCAACTGTTTTTGACAAACTGAATCATGAATATAAGAAGTACTTGGAAGCTGAGCAGAGCTATACTATGGTAAACCCTGTTAACTACAGAAGCTTACAAAGTTAGGGTAACACCATTTCAGTTTGATTGCATCATGGTAGAAGCAAAATAGCTGCTCCTTTCTACTCAGGAAAGTCAGGTTTACCACAAGATTAATCAGTCCTTGGCTGCTTCAAACTTAGAGTAACCTGCTCTGCACGGTGCAGTAGGTTCCCCCCATTTGCAAGACAACTGTTCAGCAGTCTGCTGTGGCAGAGGCTGCATAGCTTATCTCCAATGTGACAAGCAGCATACTCTAGTACTGGAGAAGGAAACAAGGTAGAAGTTCAAAAAAGCAACTCAATCCCTAACTGTCAAAGAAATTCCAGACCAGTGACTGTATGGCACAATACCTCACTGCCATTCATCAGTCCTGCATCTGTTGTGTAGAGTTAGCTAAGCTAGCAAGTTCAAACACTAACTGTAGTGGTATAGCCATATACTATGTTTACACAGGCTCCTGCACTAAGTTTGCTTAGCTGCTGGCTTGGAGGTATAATAGTTAGCTACATTAACTTAAAAAAAAATCTACAAAGTCCACACTCCATGAGGAGAGTGCATCCAGTATTCATGACCACAGATGTGGATTTGCTCAGTAACAAGCAAGTTTATAACTATGTTCCTAATGTAGGATAGTACAAGCTAGCCTCTGTATAAGTGAGACTTTATTAAAACCTGTACTATTCAACACTAAAGTGTTCTTTTAACAATGCTTTCCTCTTGTAGGTGGTGGAAGCAGGCCAGAGTAGAAATAATCCACCCCTGAAACGCCCTGTACGCACTCAAGCTGTTATTGACCAATCTGACGTGTACACCCATGTTTTATCTGTATTTACAGAGAAGAAGGTAAGTTAATTTTAAGTGCTGGTTTAGCAGTAGTTTTAGCAGCAACCTTAAGTTGATCATTTGGCATAGCCTGCAGGAGGCATCATTSCTGTCAGGATTATGACCTCAGTTACCATCCTCATAGGATGGACTTGTCATTTTCAGGGGAAGCCCTGCAAGTTCCACCTAACGCTTTTTTCTTGTCCAGGAAGCACCTCATAAGTTCACTATAGCAGTCCTGATGGAATACATTCGCTCTCTTAACCAATTCCAGATTGCTGTTCAGGTAAAGCACTTTTACATGCATGAAGTACCAACTACATCACCTCACTCCATGAAATTACATGATATCTCAGACCAGTCTTGTTCAGGTAGGAATAGCTTAGACCTGATACTACAACTTTAGAACCAACAGAACTTGATGCTGGGAAACCCCAAACCTTTGCATACATAATGCAAAATACTTTAGTTTTAGTTGTCTTTACTTCAGGAGAGAAGATTAGTACAGGAACAGTGTTTAAATCATATGCAGTACTACCTTCTAGATCTAAAAGATCTGGTATTGAGACATACCTTTGATGGTCTTCCTGCATTCACAGCACTACTTGTATGAGCTGGTCATCAAAACCCTTGTTCAACACAACTTGTTCTACATGCTCCATCAGTTTCTGCAGTACCATGTGCTCAGTGACTCAAAGCCTTTGGTATGTAAGATGAGCTGCCTCATTAAACTGTTGATGGAGGTGGGAAGTTGTCAGAATTTGAAGGTTGTTTCTGCTTTTGCCCTAGGCTTGTCTACTACTGTCCCTGGAAAGCATTTACCCTCCTGCACATCAGCTCTCTCTGGATATGTTAAAAGTAAGCATTTCAGACTAGTAACTCCATGTCACATGTGGGTTAGACATATCAAACAGCTTACCTGATCAAGCTTGAAGTGACTACCTAGCATTTAAATTATTAGAAGCATTGTCTTACAGCTGTGATTAATTTCAGAGGCTTTCCACAGCAAATGATGAAATAGTGGAAGTTCTGTTGTCCAAGCACCAAGTTCTGGCTGCCTTGAGATTCATCAGAGGTATTGGAGGACATGACAGTATTTCGGCCCGCAAATTCCTTGATGCAGCAAAACAGGCAGATGATGACATGCTTTTCTATACTATATTCAGATTCTTTGAACAAAGAAATCAGCGGTTACGAGGAAACCCTAGTTTCACACCAGGTAAGTATTGAGTAGAGAATTAAGCCCAGATAATTCAGTTTGCACAACTGAATTAAGACCTTTCACTTCTACTCCAGTGGAGGCAGTATGTGAAAATAAAATTCTTGATGCATTTTAGATTCACCTTGAAGCATAGTTTCAAAGTCAGCTTTGCTTACCCCATAGTATATTGCACCCAGAAGTAAAGCTAGTTTGAGCCAGACACAGGAACTTGCAGATTAGACTAACCCATTTGGCTTGCAGTTACTTGCATTGCTTGGTTAGGCAAAACCATCATCTCCAATTAGTGCTTTCAGTGAAGCCAAGAATTGGGTCAAAGAAAACCTTTGAGTTTAGTTGTCTATTTCCATAGACTTTCCAAAAATTCTAGGCTTACTGTATGCTAAGACTTTTCTCACTTAAGAAAAAAAAAATCAAGTTAAACCATTTGCACCAGAAACATGCCATTAATCAGACAGTCTGTAAACTCAGAATTCTATTTGGTGGTCTTAAATCTGGAGAAGTAGAGAACTCACATGGATGCAAGTTTGCTGGCTAGATACAGTAACTAGATGAGATATCTGCTTCACCATGAGACTACTTGTCACAGGACTGGAGATACCTCAGTATTCCACTGCTTTAAAAAGTCATTCAACTCCTCTGCTCCAAGGCATTAAAGATGAAATTTAGTATTTGCATTTGAGATAAATGAAACTACATTATCTTGCTTCTCATGAACAGTTTGTTCTCTTAATTTCAGTGCTAATATTAACTTTTCTTTTGCCCTCTTAGGTGAGCACTGTGAAGAACATGTCACCTTCTTTAAACAAGTTTTTGGAGAACAAGCTCTCATGAAGCCCACAACTTTCTGAAATACTCTTCCACTGAAATGTATAAACTTAATTTATTGCATTTGAGTAGATTTTGAACTACAAAATTGCTATTTTATAATAAAGTATATACAAGACATTTTGGCAAATAGTACTAAAAATATTACAACTTGTGATGGCTTCCCCCTAAAAAGAGACAAAAATTGCATTGACCTGCATTTAAAATTAGTGTCAGTGGTACAGCAGTCCATTCTTGTACACATCACCTCAGTTTCGTTGACAAAAAAGCTATTCAACTTGCAGTGCAGCTGTTTTAGGTTTCTAGAAGAAAGATGCAGCCTCTTGAAGAGGGAAGTGTTTTAGTAGTCTCGTTAATGCATCTAGTTTTGGTAATACTGTTATGTGAGCCACATGCAGCATTTCCTGAGTTTAAAGCCAAGTCCAAAGCTGCAGCTGATATCTTCTAGTTGAATCTGTGCAGGAATCTGTGCAGTGGTGGTTACAGTGTAATAGTCATAGAACATTGCTGCACTTCAGTTTAGGCTGAGCTGTGTCTCAGCCACAGTTCACAATCCACTGAACACTTTGTTAAAACGACTAGAAGTAGAGGAGTCTCTCTCGTTCTGTACCTCTGCTCCTCTCTTGCGCAGCATGAGTTTTAGCTTTATTGACTGATGGGCCTGAATAAGAGAAAGAGAAGTTACTCTGAAGTCTTAACTTTACAGCAGATATTACCCAGCCACCATGAACAAGAAGGTGGCGTGGTCCTAGCTATCTCAGCATTAAGGTGGATTTAGACATCTTATGAAATATGCTTCTGTTCAGATGCAATAGCTGTCAGCAGCAGCAAGGGCAATAAGTGAATCACCTTCAGTCTTAATCCCCTTAGCGAGGCTTCATTCAAGTCTGCACTTTAAACACTCCCCATACATATCAATTTCTAAGTTGGAAAGGACACCATTCTTATTGTAAAGCAAGAGCACTTTTGCAGATGCAAAAACAGCATCCCATAGCAAGTTGTTGCTTCCACTCTGTCCCCAGGTGCAGAGAAATGAAATGGGCTGCAGTCTGTTGGACCACATGGGGCTAGGCAGGCACCTCCATTAGGAACAGTGCAGCACAGCCATGCTGGGCTGGTTGGGGTGACCAAGTTCAGCATGCCTGGAACAGGGAGCTTGCACTGCTACCAGCCAAGCCTTGCTTCCAAACGAGTCTGGCCACTCCTTGTGTGATGCAAAGGCAAATTCAAATACTGCTTTTTAATCTTTGCAATCCTTTGCATATTTAATAGAGCTTCCATAAGTAGTTAGCTATTTGTGTTTGAAGTGAGTTTTAAAGACTATCACATCTTACCTATGTAACTTAAGAGAACTGGAAGGAATATTAGTCCATGTGTTGCTCCCAGCAGGACCATAGCTAGATACATCCTGAAGTAGAATATCTTGAAGATCTGAGATTTGGAAAAAGCCAGTACTACAATTCCTCCAAATTTAGTCAGTGTGATACCACTAAAAACCTGACAAGTAAAAGAGTGTTTTTGTAAGTGCCAAAGAGCTTTAATCCATTTATTTTACTTAGTATTTGCTAAAAATGCTCATCTAATTTAATTGATCCTCCTATATGTAGTATACCTCCTCTCCCCATTAAACCTTAGAACCAAATCTAACTCAGGAGGAGTTTAAGATCAACTTTTAGTCTTACTTGAACTGCCATAGGCCAGGAGATGTTAGAGAAAGTTAATGATGGTTTACACTGGGAAGTTCAGCATTTTTCTATTCCTTTTTCCTCTTGGAAAAGCTCAGGAATTCTACTCTAATCTGTACAGCCACCTAAGTATAATCTTGAATTCAGGCAAAGAGATGAAAGCCTTCACTTGACATAACTCAGGCTTCAGTGAAGTTCCTTTTCTGGATCAGGTAGATGTAGCAGCAGAACAGAGTCTGCTCCAACCCTGCCCAGGTTGCTCATCTTAGACTTTAAGTGATGACAGTACTGCCTAATACTAAGCCCTGCCTGTGTTCTTAGAGCCCCAGTGCCACACTATCCAGAATGGCCTTTCCCAGGCATCTGGAAGGCTGTGATGCACTTAAGCTGTAACATTACAGTTCAAGGAGAATTTATGCAAACTACTGGTTTAGTTGAAGCTGAAGTTTTAGCTGTACTGTTCTTTACTACCACTAGATTAAAGTTATACTGGCCTAACAATATTATGAAGTCTTTTGATCACCCTTATTATTAGCAGAAGCCTAGGTTGATCCTTAGGCATTTTATGTATTCTCAGAAAGAAAAAGAAAAAAAGAAAAAAAAAAATCAAAGCATTCCTTATGACTTAAGGATGTTGTCCTAGTCTCTTTGAAGTTGCAGCCCGAGCCAACCATTTTACCCGCCCCTGTACAATGGATACTTACAGAACTGCCCATGTGAGATAGAGCTTCTTCTGCACGCTCTACTCTACTGCCCTTAGTACTAACAGTGAATGCTCTTGTCACGTGACTACAGAATTCCACAGCGATACCACAACTCTAGAGAGAGTAAAAGAGAAAACATGAAATAAGGCATCAGTAGATAAGCAGTTTGATGGTAAGTTATAAGACCTGAGACAGGCTTGAAAAGTTATGGCAGGCAGCATCAGTTTCCAGGGTTAAAGTGCCCTTGGAAGTTGTAACAAACTGAGTTTAGCATTAACTGGTTACTAGAGGCTATTAAAGGTACTGTATAGTATTTTAACTAGCCATTACTAGTTGACAACTAATCAGGTATCACAGCACTGCTAAGGTTTTAGAGGACAAAAGTTTCTTGAAGTTGAAAAAACCTGGCTTCAATACAGTACATGCAGTGAGCACACAACTCAAAATCAATTTACAGATGCTAGCTGGAATAACACGACTCTGCAATAACACTTTAGTATGCATGTTATTTGATACCATACAAGGTCAGCCGAGTTTAACATTTTTAGTCTTAAAGCAAGCTGTTTAAGCAAGTCATTTAAAACATTCACTGAACAGCTGGCAAGTCCTTCTTGACTTGTTACCTAGCAGATACACTTGTGCAACTATGATTCTTTAGTTGTAATATGGGCTGACAATTTATTTTCTCATAACATTTTCAAGTATGCCATAGGTCACTAGAGAGCAAGATAAACCAGAGCTCCAGCACTCTCAGCTGCTGATAGTGCAGTTCTGGAGTTTTTAACCAAAGTGCTTTCTGCACTAGTTGTGTTTCATCTGTTTATGCAGGAAAAATACAAATGTTAGCACATCCTAGATCTACTCCACAGAACATCAGTGCAGCAAAAGCCTTAAACACTGTTTATGCCTAGGTAAGGATACACAGCTTACAGCCTCATGACATGCAACAGCACCTAGTCTAAGTAGTAGCATCCCCACCATTGCTGCAGAACAGCAGACTAACAGCTGCAGTATAGCTTACAGATAGGACATCAATTGAACTAGAACTAAATTATGGTCATACAGAGTAAAATTTATTTTCTAGACAGCATCTAGAAGCAGTAAGTTCTACTATTGTTCAAGCTCCTGAAGTTTAACAGAAATACTACTCAGTTTCATGAGTTATTATTACACAAAACCATTCAAGACTTGTAAACAGAGAGATGTCTGTGACTTACCATGACAAGATTTACTAATGAAACTGCATTCAAGCTGATGCCCCACAGCCACATCACCCCAAACATGTTGATGATTATCATCGCAATAGTTATTGTAACCACAAAAGCAGCCCATACTTCAAAACCAAGCAGCACAGTTGTCACCAAAAATATTGATCCCAAGGAGATGCAGAGGTTAAATATAGCGTCATCCACAATTGTCAAATACTGTTCATAAAAGACATAAAACACACTGTGGAAAGAGCAGAGGTTGTAATTAGCCATTCTACTTTAGGACCACCATCAGGTCTTATACAAAAAGCCATATGCAGTATTCCTATCAAAAAAGGAGGTACCATAGGTAACTAGCTACTTTAATAACTGTACTTAAAAGTAATAGCAGTGAATATTTGAGCAGAACTCCTTGGGATGACTATCTGCTGTCATTTACTATTTGTATAAAGTCTGTAGAGTAGAA
Organism: Apteryx rowi; assembly: GCF_003343035.1. Taxonomy (NCBI): domain Eukaryota; kingdom Metazoa; phylum Chordata; class Aves; order Apterygiformes; family Apterygidae; genus Apteryx; species Apteryx rowi. The sequence continues at coordinate 1,581,878 of NW_020447741.1, forward strand.
ACAGCCTTAAAGATCAGCTAGTTCAAGCTGTCAGGACTGCATGATCTGCATGCTTGATGCATAGTGAAAACTCCAAAGTGACTCTACAGAATGCCTTAGTTCTGAGCCGCTTAGTATTTTTCAGACTACAGACAAAAACCAGAGGTAATCTAGTACAGAGACTAAGCTGCTAGTATTAGATAAGCTTCTGTAGAAAGGATGAAGTAGTTCCTTCTTTATGGAAGGAGTCACCAACAGGAATTTGCTTCCCAGGATCACCCATGAAACACCTGCTGGTGATGACAGCTCCTCAGCACCACTTCAGTAAAGACTGCATCTAGAATTGTTGTAGCTACTTATATTCAAATAAAATGGTTGCCTCAGATCATCTGCCATACCTGCAATAGCTACTGGGCTGTTGCTGAGGGTCTGGAGTGATAGATCCTGCAACGAAACTGTAGCCTGGGAAAGATTCTTTGAAGCAAAAGGTGTATGTTTCTGTGGTACTGATGCCAATTCCTACTCAGTTTCACTGCGGTACCACTGCATGGAGTCTCAAGTGATACATTAACAATCATGTACTCATTAGGTGAGCAGTACTTTGATATCACCACTGTCTGCTTTAAGTTTAAATGCTTCAGCAACAGTTTAAGTTTGAAGCCAATATATTCAAAATACAGCTTGGGACTCATCCAGGTCAACATATTTATGCTAGAATTATTAAACCTTACTATAAAAACTAGAAAGTGCCCGAGCTGAAGACAGAGCTAGCCCTGTAGTAAAGGACAGGTTGCTCAATTTAAGTTAACTATGGACCAAAGCATAGTTAACACTGTGGATAAACAGTTGGATTTAGTAGATTCCAGAGTGCCTGTTAAACACCAAGACTCAGATTTTTGTAAGATGTTGCTAGCCAGTACTTTTGCTCAGTTGTGTAAGTTAAACATTGTCACTATAGTAAGAAGGATTTATGCATACCTGTAAGGGAACACTCGATAGTTCTTCTCTTTGATGCCCATGGTTTCAGTAATATTATCTGCTATAACCCGAGCTTTCTTCATAGCATCAATGAAGTCAGAGGATTTTTTTAGTACAGTATGGTAAGTCATAAAATAAGTAGCTCCAACATCAGATTTGTTGTTTATGAAGTTGACAGAAGAGTTATATGCAGCATGTCCTCTGCATAAAGAGAGCAAAGTTCCAAGTATCAGTGTCAATGAACATATTCAAATTTATTAGCTTTTTATAGTGTATAACCTTGTTTCTAGGTTTCCAAAGATGATACTGCAAGGATTCAGAGCACAATACATTAAGCAGGCTATACTAGGCAAGACTGACTACAAAACTTGCTTCTATGTAGAGAGGAAAAGCTGCTGTTCCATTTAGTTGATACTAAATTTCTTTTCCTGGTTTTGTTTCAGAGAACACCATAAGTGAGATTTATAGTTCGTAGGAGCTTTATAGACAGACATTAGATATCCAAGCTTCCAGACAGACTTGCTCTAAGTATGACCCACCTGTATCTGACATACTGCTCCTCAAACAAGATATACAGAATATGGCTCTTACCCTTTGCCACATTTAGGATTAGGGTTGTCAGATAGGAACATAGGCAAAAATTTCATGAAGTCCTCCCCCTGCGGTCTCTGCTTGCCTTCTTGAGTCAGTGGTCGGCAACGAGTGCAGGATGGATCAGTAACTGAAAGAGTAATAGAGAAAGGAGGTCAGGTACAGAATCAAATATTCTTTGTCTTAGTACTAAGCACTTCTGACTTGCAATAATACTGTCTACAAACCCATGAAAAGCATTTTTACTGCTAAAACAACTGAGAATGTAGTCCTGCAGTTCTGCATAGAATTTGCCACCATGTTTTTGGTTAAGATTACTACCAAAGTAAGGTTTACCAGACACCTATTAGTTACTTTTGTACTGTCTACGTTAAATCTGATATGAAGAACTATGTAAAACTGAAGGATCTGAACACAAGTGGGACAGTAAGTTTCCCACTCATTTCATAAGAGCACATAAGGCTCAAAATTCTCATAATCAACTCCATTTTTTGAATAGTTATTATATTAGCCATCTTCAGCCTGTAGCATTCTAGTAGACAGAGTATTTAAGTTCACTCAAAAGTGACAATTCAAACAGATTAGAGCTACTCTAGAGGTAGAAGTTCACAATAAGAAAAGCCATTCAACTGGCTCATATCATGACAAGACATTTGGCAGAGAAGCTCCTATAAAACAAACTAATCCCCTAGCAACAAGAAAGATGCTAGTACCTGAAGCATTGCAAAACTGTCCAGTTGTATTGTAGACTCTGCAACAGGATGACTGTGGCTTCACCCAGTCAAAGTAGTCATCAATCCAGGATGATGGAGCATAGCCTATCCTTGTGCTGACAAAATAAGCAGAACATACCAGTTGTCAGTAATCTAGTGTTTCATTCCAGAACACATTCCTTGAGCTCTGTGTTGTCTTATTCCATATCAACTCATTCTAGTCCAAGCTCCTTGATTCTCCATGTAGTCCCCTGCTCTAGAACCCCTGCCCCAAAATGAATCTTCTTGTTAACACTGTGACTAGCCAACAGCAAAAGCTTCTTTGCAGCACCCAAGTTCCATAGCCAAACTGACTTCCATTTCCCAGTCCCACTCATCCTATCCCAGAGACTATTGCCTTTTTTCAGAGGAGGTTTCTCTTCCAGTTAAGTTGAAGGAGGTAAAACCACTGAACTATGGGGAAGGGAGTGAGGAAAATGCTTTCCTCAGTTACCTTAACTGCTGTATTCCAGAAGCATTTCCTGATTCTTACTGAGCCTCCACAACTCAGTGGGGAAGCTTTACTAGGCTAGTTTATCTACCACATTTAGAAACTGAACATGCAAGTGATTTTCCAGGAGAGCTTAACCAGACATGAGTTTTTCCTCCTCTCATTCCTCATCCCTGGACATTAAACCCCTTTGCCAAATCCAAGCATGATTTGACACATGAGCACATCCCACAGGTCCAGACAGGTTTTAGTCTTGTTCTAGAAGTTTATCACAGCTTCCTCCTTCCTCCCTGCCCCAAACCCACAGTAGAAAGCAAGTACTACAGAGTGTCAATTGCACAATCAACAGCTGAACCTAAATTAAGTTAAAAGGACACACTGGGCAGTTAACATTGCTCTATGTAATCACAAAAAAAAGCATGAAAAACTCACTAGCTGCCAATTTCCGCAGCATTGAAGACTTGCTGGACAAGCGAATCATTATTACATCCCATTCCACCACACACCATGTTCTGCCCTTCCAAAGAGGTATAGTTGTGCCCTTCTTCTAAAACAAAGTACACAGGAGGACCTGCATGCAGGTACTTGCTGAGCTGGCTGAAGTAATCCATTACATAGGAGTCCTTAAAGGGAAAGCTCAAGTTAAACTACTGCATAATGCTGAGGTGGCACAAAGATGTCAGGGCTTCAATAATTCAGGGGCTCCAAGTTGTTAAGGAGGGACATGATCTGAAGACTTACATCTGGCATTGAAAGAGACTGATCCAATCCAATCTCTACATTGTGCATAACCGCTGTACTGAATGATAGAACACCCACGAACAAGGCTACCTGCAAAAGAAGCAGATTCATGGAAGTGACAACTGTACTGAAGTAACAAGCAAGAACTCTAGAACGAATCTGCTAAATTAAGCTACAGCCTTTTTTGCACAGTCACTATTAAGCATGCTATTCAGGCTTAGCCCAACAGTGACAGTAACATCTAGCTCCTTAGAGCCCCCTTTAGGGCCCCAAGGGCTAATTTATACATAGAGGGTACCAGTGTAAGATATTCCTCTAACACCTACTGTAAATAAGGGTGATAACCTCAAACTGAATTAGGCATTGTTCTCCAGCAACAGCAAGGCTATGGACTAATGCAGCGTAGGAGTCAATGTATTGACTATTTGACATATTCTTAAGATTATTTTATGGTTCAAGGCCCAAGCTGTGCAGAGCTGTATTACTGACAATTAGAGATCCCAAGCCTCTAGCCACATTTATTAGAAATACTCTGGTAAGTACAAAAGCTCATTCCAATAGTAAAGCCTGAAACAGAAATACACTAACATAACGAAAGAGATGAAGTCTCTATAGACCTTTCTACTGTATGAGACTTGGTGCCGAGTACACTTTTGTTCAAGTGTTGATGACTGCTCACTGGTAAACAAAGCATACTTACTACTATTGGTCTCATCCAATCCTTAAGCAGATATGGAGAATACAAGTTTTTGAAGAACAAAAATAAGATACTCTCAGAACGTTGAACTTGACTCATTTCTTCTTCGCCTTTGATGCAACACAGAATATCCAGTCTATTCCTCTGGAAAGAGATTCCAAGATATACCAAATTTAGTGCAGTTCTGCAGAAGATACCATCCCTATCCCATTGGGGTCACAGATGCATTCACACTTACCTCTTGACGCTTAATATCCAAGCCCAGGAGACTTACAAAACAGGTAACTTGAAGAATAAAGTCTATGAGCACAGCCATTCCAGCAAAAAGAGAGAATGTGCGGACCGCCGGCATGGTAGACAATGTCCCTAAAAGAAGGGAGCCAGTTTGTTAAATAAGTCCCCTCCCCTGCTGGGAAATCAGGGCTGTTCTATTTATCCTGCTTAAGCGTTTTCTAGATAGAGATAAAGAGTTAGCCTTATAGCAGAACAAACACCTCCCCTTCTCCCCGTGCAAGCTGAGAAGAAAAAAGCCAAGCCACCTAGGTAAGACAGCCATTGTTGATCCGTTTGTCAGCACTGAGGCTGTGCTAAGGAAGACTAGCTTAAGACATTCCCCAATTCCAGAGTTACTAGTCACATGCAGGCTGCATAAGGCACTAGTTAAGGAGTGCTGTGGAGCAAGACTTTACTCCCCCAAGAAGCCAGCCAATGCAAGTCAAACCAATAGCAACACTCCAAGTAAACAAGTTCATAAAGAGGTCTGATTTATACTTGAAGAGTTCTAGCATGTGACATGCCTGTAATACCCACTGCACGTACGTAGGAGCAACCTCAAACGTAATCAGACAGCAGCATCTTTTTTCATGTAATGGCAAGATGACTATATGCTGTGTAGGAGCCAATATATCCTGATATTTGGTATGTTCCTAATGTGAAAGTTAGAAGTGTCCATCACCACAAATACTATACAAAGTTCTGGACTTTTGAGTAAGAGCTTGACAAAAAACAGAATTAGACCTCTTATATACAGAATATGGCCTCGTTGTGCCAGTCTGAAGAGCTATGACAGCCTGTCCACAGGAGAGAAAGTTAAACCATTATACCAGGGGAAAACTACTAAGCTAAACTTCCTCTATAAAGATTTTTGATTTGTTCTTATTTATACTTTAGTTCTTCATATTCGTTCTTACAACATGCAGATATGATAAAACCTCTCATCAAGTGTGCAGAAGTCTTACCTAGGAAAAATGCCACGGTCTCCGAAAAAGATGAGAGAAGCATACTAGGTGCCACATCTCCCAAGATTCTGCCAATCTGTTTATCCAGAGTTTCACCCTGAAGGCGCTCATCTCTCTGTTTTAAGGCAGTAGTTTGTTAGAGCTGGGCATCATGGAATTTTGAAATTTTTTTTTAAAGTCATGAAAACTTTTTAACATCCAAAATTGTTTTCCACAGTTTTAGCAGCATTAACGTACTAGAGAGAGTTTGTGCATCTTTAATTCAAGAGTAGCATGAGCCTCCCCCTGTTGCCTTACTACTGTATTTTAAGTTAAATGTAAAGCAAGTTCAGTGCTTCATCTGGAACCACAAACTTGCCAAAGGCAACACCTTTTTTTTGGTGGTTAGTCAAGCCTGTCAATTTAGAAAGCTTATTACTCAAATACTAGCCTCATGGACTAAACTACAAGCTTCAGACCATATTAGAGCTCATAGCACACTGAAGTTACAAGTTAAAAACAGTAGTAGTTTTACAGCTACCAAATGCTGTTTAGAGTGTATTAGTCATTTGTACATCATATAATATGGACCGTAAAATGTGTAAAGGGAGCTTGGTATCAACCAGCAGTTAAGAACATGCTGAGTTTTTGTTTGGTTTTGGAGACACATGTCTACCTTGGCTCTCCTCTTGAAGAACACTAGATACCCAGCAAGATCCCAGATCTGCTCAGACTGGGCTGAGCAGTGGAATACAGAGGACTCTGCTCCAAGACAAAAGCCCCCAGAAATGATACATGTTTAAAAAGACTGCACAGAAGAGCAAATACCTGAAGTGTCTGGACTATAATGAAAATGTTGTCCACCCCAACAGCGAGCACCAAGAAGGGAATGACTTCTATCACAATTAGTGTTAGCGGGATTCCAAAGTAGCTGAAAATGCCCAGAGAACATGCCACTGAGCTCAGTACAATCAGGATGCCTGCAATGCCCAGGGAGATCTTTGAATCCACCTAAAAAGAGATTGTAATGACTGTCAATCACACCAGCATTATCACATAGGAGATTTTATAGTAAAGGTAAAAAAAGGTATTCTTAAGTTTAGTGCAGTTGGTAAAAAGCTTACTTTATCTGCCTCTTTTGAAGAGCCAGGATACGTYAAAAAAAATCTGAAGCTACCAACCTTAAAACTTCAAGTTAATTGCACATCTTAAATGAAGATCAACCTAGCTGAGGTTATTTATGAAGCACCAATGAATTGCTAAATAAAGCAACATGGACAGGAGCTAGGAGAAGCCAGGTGGTAGAAGTAGGTGGCTGGAACTCACTGCTCTGAGACAAGGTTGAATATAAGAGCGTACTGCAACCATATTCAAAAGCCTCTCAAAGCTAAGGGGGCTAGTCAGCAAGCTGTTACTTCAGTTTAGAGTTACGAGAACTACAAACATACCAGAAGTCTTCTACAGCTCTGGATGTGGCCCAAAGCTATGGAGATGTACACAAACATTACAATATAGCTTATCATAACAGTGCCAATATCACTGTTACTTTCACGGTTGATCTCATCTTCAATACTCCGTTCAGAAGAAAATGCAATACTTAAGTTTGGATTATCGTAGTTCTTCACAAAGTTAATAAACCTAAAAAAAGAACAGCCACACTTCAAAGGGTGAAATATCTTATATTAGAAAGACTTGGAAGTTACAACTTCATAGCAGAAAGCATATTCTAGTCACCTGTGCTGTAGAGGAGTGCACTGTGGCAAAACATTAGACTAATCTTCAATTATTTTAACTGTGAAACTTAGATGAGGGATGCTGGTTATACACCCTTAGAACTTGACTCCAAGCACTGGAATTGCTCTGTACAGAAGTATACTTCATATTCTCTCCACAGTTGGAGGACAAACAGCTATCTTACTTAAAAGCACAAATGCAGTCTTCCACAAAGCTAGACTTAGAAGAACACAGTACAGCAAGTGCTGAAAGCAAGCTATAGTCATTTAACAATTAAACCTTATTTCAGTTCCCCTAACCTCAAGGGGACTTGCGACACAGGTAGATACTAGAAAGTCTGAGACTGAGCACAGGTCTAGAGTTACCATAGCTTGTCTGTTTTCATCTGAGACATTAGCCAGAGCTGTTGGCCCATAAGCCACCATCAGCTCTGCAAGACAGTGAAGCCTTACTCAAGATGAGTGGGGTTTTTCTGGACCCTCACTTGGAAGATGGGTTTTAAACCCTGACAGTGCAAGAGTTGCAGAATAATGCTGTAACTTTCTACCAGTGGTAAGAGTCCAGCAGATTGAAAGAGAAATTCTAACTGCCAATAGATCACACAACAAAGTTAGTTACAACAAGGATTTGAAGTGCCTTATCAGCAAGTACTCCTAGAGATTTCATTCTGGCTAGYGACCATTTCCTCACAAGAGCAAGGCATGTCAGAGTGGAAGTCTTTTGACCAGCATAGTCAGTATCACTTCTCAAAACAGCCCTGTAGATGTACTGGGAAGTTGTAGACAAACGAAATGCCTTTGTTTATGTTTAAAGTAAGATTATTCTAAGCACTGCCACATGCATTTCAGAACTCAAAAGCATACTTACTCTTTTTCCCACACCAAGGCTTTCATTAGTTTTCTTGAGTCATTGTAGTAGTTGTTGACAGGAAAAGTAATAACAAGAGCTGTAGCATTGTTATAGTTTTCATCTGTAAAGTAGTAGAAAATTGCCAGGCACTGTAAAATAAAGCTCACATATGTTCTAGTATACACAGATGCAATTAAGTTTAAGGGAGTATTGTCCTAAGCAATCCCATCATCACAATTCCTTTGAATGCAGTCTATTTGAGGACTTCAGCATGATTAAACACACTAATGTAATAGTAATATGGGTTGGTAAGCATTCCAGATTGTATGCAGAGGTAGTCAGTCATTCTTTGCCAAGCCTGCAGCAGCTCAATATTAACAAGTCTCAAGTTGTCACATGGTTAGACAAGGGGCTACTATATAGCTACTGGTTATGATTTTCAACTTAGTGAGAAACAGGATGTGGTTTCCTAATACACTGTACTTCTTGTGCACTTAGCTTTGCCTCAGAACAAGTCAAGAAGTCTGCAGTTTACAGAAGCATTTGCTTTCAATAGCTGTTCTAGCACACTTCAGTTCGGCATATCTGCCAAATTCTGTTATTGGATAAGTTGCTTCAACAAAATTCTGCTTTCAGGAGATAATTGCGGAAGGGTTTCCTCTGTAAACACCTTAATCTATTCTTATCTACTTTGTTAAACTGCAGGAACAAAAGACTGCTCCATCTGAAAAGCAAAATCCATTCACACCCCAGCAGGTCAGCTTGAGATACTTATCTTTTTTTCTAGTCTGACAGAAGAAATCCTTCAGTAAGCCCAAAGCAAACTCAACACTCATAACAGTTAAACAACTGTTCAAAAGGAAAATTATGTTTCATTAGTAGATTGTTTGCATTTGGCACTTCTGTAGTTATCTGCCTGTTTTCAGTATGGACATACTGAGAAAAAAAATAAATTATTAAACATCCTTGCTTACTGGAAGTTTAACAAAATATTTTTTCTGGAATTCCTTTAAATAGCCATGTTCAAGGAAAATGAAACTTTAGTGCCAAAGGCAGCACACACAAGTATGTGCTCAAAATTTCATTAAACTATAACACTGTTTAATCACCTACCATCATATCCTCCCATCACCAGCCATGGAAAGACAGGCCCACCAAATGTTCCTAAGCAGGGATCGTGAAGCAAGCTTGTGTCATTCAGTGATGCTGGAGCCCTAAAAAAGATACCACCAGCAATATACCTGTCAGCTTATGCTTGACAATTAAGGCACAGAGCCATAGGAAGAAACAAATAGTGAATTATAACACAGCAGCTTTACTGGCAGCAGAGCAATAAGAAAGCTTCTAGCAAGACATCGCTCTTGTGCTACGTTTGCTAAGAATTTATAGCTCAGTTGGGTAGAAGCTATACATTGTCTTGGAAGCTATTGGGAAGACACCTCCAGAACTGTACTCAAGCTTAAGAACACTTAACACATGCATCTTATGTATCAGAACTCTACTGCTCAGAAATGGTTAGGAGAAACATGTTTACGGCAAGCCACAGCCAGTGCCTGCACCAAGCCAARCTTAACCTGCAATATGATTAAAGTGCAACACCTACTTAAGTACCAAGACAGAAATGCAAACAATCTATACTAATCTTACATTTCACCTAATTGAAAATTTAATTGGGGGCAAGAGGTTCAAAGAGACTAATTAGCTAGTTTTTTGAGCAGATAAAAAACAAACAGCCCCATTTAAAAAAACATAACCATACTGCTTACCGAACACAGTATAAGAAGTGAGTGTGGTAGTCAGCATAGACATAGAACTCATCACCAACAGAGTGATCTAGAATAGAGTGACTGTTCTGAAAGTAGTTGAGTACACTCAGTATAGTGCAGTTGTTGTTGTAGGGAGCAAGAGGAGCCAGGCAAATGTCTTTCAGCATTACAGTCTCGTTGTCAAAAGAAGCAGTTATGTTCACAATAGCATCCTGCAAATCCAGCACCTGAAATCAAACCAAACTATGGTTAAAGAGCAGAAGAAAACATTTCTGCTGCAAGACAGGATTTTAAGCCTTCAGTGTGTTCCTGGCAGTATCCAAAGGCAATGGCACACGAATAAAATCACGTAAGTCATTTTATTTTGGTGTTTACAGTAGGAGTACTTATTGGGACTTAGCTTGCAAGTTCTGATCTCTAGTAGAGAAGAGGTCAAAAACCAGGTTTTCAGAAAAAAGCTACTCTAAGAACTAGAATTTTGGCAACTGTTTTGAAAGACACATCACATTAATCATGGAGTTGGCTTCCATTTATATGCTTGTTAAATATATTTGGATCTTTGTCCTGGGGAGTCTCAGTTACCTGATGGAGAATCTCTTTGGCAAGTGGAGGCCCAAAAGGCACATCTGCTCCTGATGGGTATGGTGAGTAAGTGTCTGGATGGCTTTTGGGGGCTTGAATAATCAGCTGTTCAGTACGAAAGAAAGGCCCAAAGTGTGTGTCAAAATACTCCTTCTCCTTGCGTGCTTGGCTGCTTGAGGCTGACCAGAGGTCTACAGGGTTTGTAGTTACTTTAACATACAGGAGGCCTGAAGAGCACATGACAATGAAGATCACAGAGAAGAGAATAACAGGGCGTGGATTTCTGACGCAGAAAGCCCCCCATGATGTGAATGTTGTCCTTAAACCATTCTCAAATCTTTCACCAAGCCTTTCACCACAGGTAATTTTTCCTGTAGGGAAAAAGCAAACACTTGAGCAGTCAGTTTAACAGCATTTTCCTGAAGCCCATTAAAAAGGCTGAGATATTTTATTCTAGCTCTATTTACAGTTAGCACCAAAAGTTGTGTCTATACTGCAATTCAAACCCAGGCAGCAGTCCTTTACTGAGGTCAAAAGTCACAAACCAGCTCACAGCCCCAAGCAGGGTAAGTACATCCCTTCTCATGCAAGCTTGTCCAAGAACAGTAGTCATAACAAATAAGAGCCAGGAAGCAAGCTAAAAGATACACGAGCATTGAAGTGACTCGCTACCTCAGCTGCTACACAAACTTATCTACAGTTCTTCTACAGCAGGGAGAGCACAGCTTAAGGTATCTATGCTTTGAATAGACATAACATGATTAACTTTATCACATCATGTTGTCCCACACAACCATCTATCTGCATAGCTAGACCCACAGACTGTGCACTCCAGGCTTGCAGCATCTAGCTAAACAGGACTACATACTACTCCATAAAACAAGGCAGAGACTGACTGAGCCACTGAAATAAAGCACAGTAAGAATAGACTAAATGGACTAGTAAAGCTGAAGTTTTAAGTCTGTCCGCAGGACAGATACCTGTTACTCTGATCCCAGACATACCGTTATCATTACGAGAATTGACAGAAAAGGCTATATTGCTGTCAATTGGTGTATATTCCGAGACAAAATGCCGCCTCCTGTAAGAGAGAAAAGGCTGTTATCTGCTCCTTGAAGAAAGTATTTTGCAGTTAGTGCAGTAAAAGTGAAGTGCAGTGCTAATATGTTTACATTTAACTCCTGCAGAATGTACAGGCACCTTGTTTCCCAACCCCTTCCCACTCAAGAACTCCAGCTTCTATAATCCTTTGGAACAAGTTATGGCCTTGTCATCTGATTTGATGAACTTCTCCAGTTTAGATCAAGAACATGTTTCTCTATGGAAAATTTAGGAGCTTCAGAATATTAGTAGTGTTAATAGTACAGAAAGCCTTTTAAACAGACCATAACTTAAACTTACTAATAAAGTCAAACATGTCTAGTGCAGATGTTTTAACCAAACATTAAACTGCTCACAAGTTACATGTATTTAGCCTGGAGAAGTGGGGATGTGAGGAAAGAGGAATTAAAGTCTTCTCTCCCTGTCTTGAGGAAATCTTAAGTTACAGTACTGAACACTTGTGATATTGATAATATATATTGCTTAGGTTCTTTTCTGCTACCTAAAACAGATGATACAGGTTCTATAGTTCCCCATGGTAATCTAATCAGAGACCTCCAAATTATGGAGGGATGTTTTAGACTAGAAACTAGACATTTAACACCCTTACAAGTCCTGTTTAAGGAGTATTTCACAGTACTCTTCCCAACTGAAGAGCCTCTTCACTCCAGGGTTATCAATCCCTTGAACCAATTGTTTATAGCCTTCTCTTTCATATGAGAGATTTAGTTTTGACTCAGTATGGAGGAAGTGATGACAAGAGATCCTTCATCAAGTACTACCATCACTCCAAATTATGGTTAACAGGCTTGTTGTTGGCAGGAAGTCCCAGAAAAGACTTTTACAGAAGAGGCTTGATGACTACAGAGGCATGATGCTAAGGCTAAACCACCATTTCATTCAAGTTTTACTACACATGTTGCTCGGCAAGATTACTTGACAAGGTTGCTGAACAAGTTGTGAATGTATGTTGCACCCACTATCCCTGTCCGCACAGCTACAGTTCATATTACACAGCAAAATTAAAATTCCTGGTCTCAACTGAACAATAAAGTTGGATTGAAAAGCACTACCCTACTTCGGGACATTGGCTAGAAGAAGCCTCTGGAAAATGCTATTAAGGATGGCTAGCACACCCACGCAAACAACTAGCTATAAAAAGATTTGGTATCACCACTAGAAAGTATTGTCCAGCACAGAGAAGCCTGCTTGCCAAGCATTACTCTACAAAAGGCTATAACTACTGGAAGCTCAGCTTTTGTTTTAGCTTTTCAGAAGAGGAAAATGGGGACAAGTAGTCATGAGTTAATATGCAACAGAACAGCAATTGTTCGTTACTACTATTAGTCTAAAATCTGCATTAGTTAGTCCGCAGGAACACTATTATGATTGCATGCATCTGACACTCAATCCTGCTCCCTCCCAAAGATGAGTCCCTCCAATCCCTTTAAGTCACTTTCAGCAATTTCCCCCACCCCATCACATCTCCTGACTAAGCATGGTGGGCTGAAGTACTTCGTTCCACATGTAACAATAGCCAAGAGTAAAGGAGGTTTTCCTGAAACACTGTATGCGGTAAAGAGGCCTCTCCACACTGGATTTTTCCAGCTCACTCCAATTACAACTTAAGGGACAGGGAATTTGAAGAAAACAGGATTGCATTTTTACTAACTTGTATGGATTAACTCTTGTAGCACATTGGTCCTAAAGCAGGTTTTGATTCACAAAAAATAGTATGAAACTCTTTCAAGTGTTTAAAGTTTCATGAAGACTAACACATCCGAGACATTACTCCTTATTACAAAGGCTTCATGTCAGTGAGATGAAAGGAATGAATGCAGTTCCTCAGATTTTTGCATACTCTCAAGTTCATACTTTTAAAAGCTGTCCATTTGTGTATTTGATCTTGTAGCTAGGCAAGCTATAAAGACTATACATCAACTAAGTTTCTGCACTCACTTTCTGCAACATGCTTTTAGTGTTATAGCACTCCCCATAAACAGGAATATCTGCAACAGAACATGACTTTCAGCTGGAAGGTTCTAGACAGAGGCATAAAAGTTATGCCTTGGGCAAAGCAAGCTTTCAGTATACAATAAGTTAGAGCTTAGCATTTTGAATGCTTACCTGTAACACCAGACACCAAAGACAAGTGCAAAAAATATTAGTAGAAATCCCATGTAGGAGATCCACATGATGACATATACAGCATCCAAACCAAACAAAAGCCATGGAGCAGGTGGTGGTGGTGGTTCAGGTTTTGGACCACAAACAATTGAACAGTCCTGACAGCTGCATGGTCCTGTCGAATCATCCATAGACTCATTACAGCCTTTGGTGGCATTGTTCATAGGATTCATTCCATGGACAGGAACATCTAAGACAAATGAATCACAAGTTGCAAAGCCAGTTTGCTACTGAGCAGAAATCGAGATCTTTGCAACAGATTTCCCAGCTTAACAGATGAACCCCCTTTCCATCTTCCTCCAAAGCTACTAGATTTAGCCAGAGTTTGAGGGAGAGGTTTCTGTAAAGCTGAGGGCCTTTAGGAAGCACTCCAGGTCATTAGACATTTCCTGCTACCACATGAGTTAAACTAATTTTATACAAAGTCCTTTTGCTGGTCTTACAGCTAAAGAAGCCATTGCCTTTTCCACAACAGGTGCTGACTCCAAGGAGTTGTATGCTAACTGTAGATGACCRAGTTAAATGCAAACCTCTTACTTTCCTTACCAGTTTTACATCTTTTCCCCCCCCCCCCACTGTCTGTTCAGTTAGTGAAGTATCTAACAGTCCCCTCCAAAAGGGGATTCTAAGAGGTCAGGGTACTGCTTCAGGAAACTAAGGAAAATAAGCTATACAGTTTTAAACTCAATTCGTCTCTCAATGAGTTTTAGAAATCTACAGCAAGCAGCTTATTGATTGAGTTCTGTTTAACAAGTTGGTGTATAGTAGCTATAGCGCACAACCTCTGACAGGAGCTTCATGAGCACGGACAATCCAGTTTCTTACCTGTGAAGACAGGAATAATGCTGAAAGGAGTCTGTCCATTATCCTTACTAAACATGTACTCAATCCAGTTGGTAGCATTGCAGTCCTTGACATCCCTCCCACACAGCAGCCCCAGTGCTTTATCATTACTTGATGGAGCTTCCACATCTTTGCAGGCATTATACATTGCTAGGAAAAGAAGATTAAATATAAGAGTCTTTAATGGTATAACTTAAGTGAGCAATTCCAAGCTTGGGAAACAAGCAGAGACTCATTCACTGAGTTTAAAGAACAGAATGCCTATATCTTTCAAGAGAAAGACTAAGACAATGAAATATTGCTTTCAGTTTAGTTATAAATATTCAATGCTGCAATACTTTGTTACAGCTATCTTAGTCCAAATAGCCTAGCTGAACCTGCATTACACTAGAATTGACTGTTGTTAGAAAGGGGAACAGTACCTAATCTAACAGTTTAAGTTTCTCAGTAGGGGAAGTTACGTCATAAGTGACACAAGTCATTTAAATTGTAAGCCTTAATACAACCAAATTAGATTAATGATTACTGTACAAGAGGCATAAGGACTGAATTAATGCTTTCAGGTTATAGTCTCATTTTATAGCAAGTGATCTCAGTTTGATCTTTCAAAAAAAATATTTGAATTTGACAAGGAACTAGAGCAGTCCATTTCAAGAGAAGTGAGTGCATCTTTTAAGATCTGTAGGGCATTGTGTGCAAACTGTCACTGCCATACCTGCCAGACAACTTCAATATCAGGTAGTAGGCTTTGGACATGCAGCAGTTGGCAGCAAGTTTTTTTTTTTTTTTTTTTTTTTTTTTTTGTCTCTTGGGCTATCACTCATTAAAATTTGTACAGCAGATTCCCAATCACAGCCAAGCCTTTAAAAACACTATTACAGAGGTGCTCATGTGATGTCTCCTACACAGGGATCAGTTACTGTTCTAGCAGTTTTAAGGGGGGGACCTACCAACATCTATTTGATGCCTTAACCTTTGGGCAACAGTCATTAGAGCATTGTTTCCTCTTCCCCTCCCAGTTCTTCCAGAGAGGGGACTGGACACCATCTTAAGTTACCTTGATGATAACAGCCTGGGTGAAAACAGTTTGAGCTACACTTGCTACATTAACCCAGTGTTTTCTTACCATTTGCAAAGTGTTCTCCAATGAAGTATTGCAGCTCTGTGATGCTTGTTTTGTTCTCTTTTTTAATTGGATCATAGTAAGGTATGGTGTTTGTAACATTCAAAAAGTCAGATTGATTTGGACTGCAAGTCAGTTCACAGAAGAGATTAATTAAATTATAAAAACATGATGGACATCTGGGGAAGAAGTCAAATGAACAGCAATCAGATTAAGAAAGAACTTAAAGATACAAGGCATATCAGATTTGACCTCCACAGAAAATGCAGATACTACCTGATAAGAGTGACAGAACAAGAACATTTCAGTCTTGCAGGTTACTTTTAATTAGCTATACAACATTTAATGCTTAAAATGGTTGAATACTCATCACTAGCATCAACATCACTCCCTAGGAAAACACTGTTTGTCCAAAATAGACAAAACCAACTAGAAGTTAAGAAAGTTTAACTGCTGCTAGCATAAAGACAGGATACTGACTGGTATCACAGGAGACAAATTAAGCCTCTTAAATCCGAGTTCAGTTTCAGAAGAGACTACTAGAATCAGAGTCTGAACAGTGTTTTATCCCACCCTTTGCTGGAGACTTCATTACAAATAAATACAGTAGCTTGAGACAAACTATGCCAGCATTTACTCTACCAGCTAACCCAATCCCAAGTGGTTGTTCATTGAGTTAAGGCCTTCCAGTACAGAGAAGGAAGTCTCAAGAGCTCACCCCAGCAAGCCTTTAAGAGAAATTGTTACATCTTCTCCAATCTACTCAAGCACAAGTGGCATAATAAAAAAGTACATTATGTTTCAAAGCTCTAGTCACTTTGCCATTCACCATACCTGGAGAGGAACTGCAGAGGCAGCTGCAAGTTGTTTTTCAAAGTCTGAAGCTGAGGAACATCACAGCAAGTGCTAACATTGCCGTAGAATAAACCTGGACATAGTTCCTTAAATAGAAATAGCATTAAGATAAGGAGGGGAAGTGAGGAAAAACATGTTCAAAAAACCCCCCAAAAACTTAAACTTGTTATAGTTATGGGTTCTGCTTCAGCATATTTCAGAAGGTAACAATATTAGTTGTTATAGGAGATGCATGAAGAGAGCCTGGCCAAAGTCAGATTCATTAGAGAATAGGGGAAAGAACTGTTTTGCTTCAAAGGATGACTTCCTTTTTATAAAGCTTCTTCAAATGAGCTTTAGTCAGAGTCTATATATAGAATGATAATGGTATTGAAGAGTGTATTAGTAAGAACACAACACATGTTTATCCAAGTTGAAAGCATTTCTGGAGATTATCTAGAATCTGTATTAAGGGATATCAGATTCTAGAAGTCACAGAAGACAACCCACTAACTGTAAAACCATGGACTACCTGGAGGAGCTTTTCATGTTCAGTTTCTAGAAGCAGTAATTTTACACAAATACAACTAATAGAAACTGTATATCAAGTCTTCAAAAAGAGTGCAACACAGTCAGCTCACTACGTTCAAGCCACTGCTGCTGCCAGCCAAAAACCACAACTTAATTCTATAGTTGCTTTAAGGCTTGGGACTACCATCTGCCAGGAGAGAAGTCTCAAAATACATCCCATAGTGTGCAAATCCACAAGCCATTTTAACTTCAGCTTTGTTCACTTTGACACCTAAGCCCACATATGGCAACAAATCAAGTTCTTGTACTAGACAGAGCTAAAAAGAGGGCTGTGAACTTTGTCCACAGCTGCTCCATTTGAGTGATCAGTAGGTGTCAGTTACTACCATTCCAAATAAGCAAGAGATCAGGAACAGTCCTCTAACAGCAGAAAATTTTACTCTTGCATTTCAGAGATCAGAAGAGCAAAGCTTTTTAGTAAGAAATGAGTCAGTTTGGAAGACACCTAAAAACAGTCCGACTAAAGAGCATTCAAAGCAGCAAAAACACTTGCAGGAAAGTACCAAACCTGTATTTAAAGTTATGTTTGTGAAAATCTGTAAGAGACATACAGGGGAGGCTTATCTCCTACCCCTGAACAGGAGCAGATATATTGCCTTCACACAGCCGGGGGCTAAGAGCTGTGACCAAAAAAGTTAAAGACAATCTAATTGTCATCTTTGTGGGTTTTTCACCCTAAACATGATTAGCAGTATGGTGCAGGTCCACCAGAACCCACTACAGCACTCTAAAGTAAAAGGGAATTATCTTTTAGTAGCAGACCTCCAGAAGATGCTTACCTGCACTAAGTCATAGCCATCCTTTGGTAGTGGTATTGGTGGTCCATTATAAGCACAGTTGTATCTCTTGTCTCCAGAAGCAATTCCACATTCCCCATACCAGACACACAGCTGTGGAGATACCTAATCAACATGAAAACTGATTAGCTGCAAGGAACAGTTGCCAGTAGTTGAGAAACTTGGGGTTAACATTTCAAAGTCATTTACAGTCTGGACTAGATAGCTTATCTAGATATTTATTCTTTSAAAGCAACTTATTGCTAATTTGAATTATCAGTAACCCATATTACCATACAAAACTCATTAAGAGAAACATGAGTTTCTGACATGGCATACATTCTTACTGTGATCGCCTGCTCAGCTTTCCACCCTTCTTCGCCCAATCTAGTGACAGGAAGTGCATTGTATGGTTAAGATAAACGGCTCACGGGTTATTCAAGTAAGAACTAAATCAAGACTTAAAAAGCATCTCCAAATACAAGGTGATGTAGAAAATAATTTGTTCATGTAGGATTACCCATATGAAGTGTGGACTAAATTGTCATTTTAGAGTATACCAACTCAGTGCACACATATGAGACACTGCTTATATGCAGTACTTCAGCTCTCCCTGCCACCTCTTAGCCCTTTTTGTAGGCCCACTTCCTTTTGAAATCTGTCATAGTAAGTAGCATAATTAGAACAAGGATACTGAAGCAGAATTTAACAGCTCTCCATTCACCATAAAGTTTCCTGTATTGTGACAAATTAAAGATGGGCTTTCCAAGAGCACTTAATATGGCATTCAAACACAAGACTAGATCAAGGTGCAGAGTAACAAGGACCAGAGTTTTGAAGTCTCACTTTAAAGATTCTTAAACTATAAGGGATTACTGAAATGTTCACAAGCTGGTTCTTTATTGATTACAGGCAAAGACAAAGGAGAAATTGAAAAGTCACATTAGTGTCTTGCATGCCATAAATTTATATTCAGTGGGTCTGATACTGAGACATCCACAGTTCTAAACTAAGATGATTTCTTCTAAAAGTTTAAACAGTTAGGGAACAATGCAATAACAAAAACTGATTTACAGCAAAAGCTTTAATACAGCTCCAAGGTTTTACGAAGCATCTGGCTTGCAAGCAGAATGCAGACTGCACAAACATTCACTATGTTTCTGCAAGTTCTGATCAGAAGATTGCATGATACAGTTTAAGAAAACTGACCTATTTTTTATCTCCTGAACAGCCTTGACTAGTATTTGTAGAAACAACACATGCTTACACTGCAAGGACAAAGTACTTTGTTTTGTGCTTGACTATGAATAACAATTTACTGATCAGAGGGCCCTGAAAGGCTCTATTCATAACCCAATAGCTACCCAAAATTACAACAGTGCTCCCACAATATCCATTTTTGTGAATAGCACCAACAGTTCTTCAAGAAGCACATTGGTAATTGGAACATTTTTTTGGGACAGAAGCATCACCAATTTATCTGAACTTGTTAGAATTGCTTCCTCATACTTTAGTTTAACTAGGCAATGTAGCCCAATATAAAGTTAGTCACCATAAGCCAGGGCCAAAAGTCAGTTTAAGTACCACCCATACAGATCACCCTCAGTTGTCCACTTTAGCATTTCTTCTAGCTAAACCTGTAGCCAGCTGCTAATGTTACCATATTCTTATGCCTATGCTGACAAGCACCCCTTTAGGATTGTACTTTTTAAACACTGAATGCACAATGCCCAAGCAAAAAATTCCCAGAACAGCTGGAAGACTATTTTAACAGAAACTATGTATTAATTTGTCCAAACAGATCAACCATTTTGTGTATTTAGACATTTAGATTAGTATCTTCACCTCTGCTCCCTCACAGCTATGTAAGCTCAGTTTTAAATGGCAAACTATCTGTTAGCAGGGGAAGCAAGAGGGTTAGGTACTTGCATGTACCCCTGTAAGAAGTGACTCAATCATACTTCTTAAATAAGCACAGATTCAGTATTTATCACTATTCCTGGAAAAAGAAAAAAAAAGGATTTTTAGAGCTGCTATTACTATACTAAGAGGACAGAATTCTTTAGGTATCCCCTCCATCACAGCTTGGTCTCTAACATTTGGTCTAGAATAGTTTGCAATCACACCTCAAAAACACCAATTCTATGCTTCATGAGGTCCTGTAATCTAGTAATGAATGCTAGATCTTGCTCAACTCTGCAGGCTTTATTAAAAACTATCAACCTATTCTTTATGAAAAATTTTAATTCTACCAGAAAAGTAGTTTTGCATTACCAGTTTTACCCCATATGAAGTTTCTTGTCCGGACAGCTTTTTTATAAAAAGACTTACTCAAAGCAGATTTCTGCTACTTCATCAAGCTCACTGATAGGTTCTGCTGTTTTAAGACAGGTTATCTACATTTCAGATTAACACTTTCTTGTATATAACTACACAGAAAGATGTAATAATCTAGATACAATAATAATATTGTATCTAGATTAATACAATAAGATACAAGCTACATTAGGTCACAATGCAGTGGCCTATAGATTCACCTAGAACGTTATCTTCTTGCCATCACTTTCAGGATAGAATATAAAGCAGCTTACTCAGCACAAGACACATTTGGTCATGACAAGTAGAAATCCAGCAAAACCAACAAGATAAGCCAAAATATCCCATCTTGCTTTATCAGTGTTAGTTTACAGTAATTATGTAATTTGAGTAGGTAGGAATATGGCTCTGAAAACAGTTTGAGTTCCACATGGATAAAACCTAACATGGGAAATTAACATGCTCATTCAAACTTGACCTTATTTAAAGATGAGCAGGTCAGTTGCTTTCTAACTAGTAAAAGAGCACTTAGACCTAAAGCTACAAATTAGAATATCCCATCTTATTTCAGTTTGAACATTGAATATTCAATTTCAGTGACAATTAAGTCTAGATAGTTTTATGCCACAACCTATAGGATCTCACTAATGCAAGGTAAGTTAGAAGTTTGTTCTCAGAACTGATAAGGCTGTGGTTTTATGTTTTACAGTGGTTGTGCAAAATCAGTACACCAAAAACAAAAAGACAAATAATTTGAAGTTAGTAATCTGAGGTCACCAGCAGTTTTCATCTGTTAACAAGTTAATTGCATGCTCATCACATGATTTAGCCAAAAGTTATGGAGGTGAGGGCTAGTCTCCTCCCAGTCTTCAACCAGCGTTCAGGGATCTCAAGTAACTAAATAACTACTCTACCATTGATAAGATATAGCTGAAAGTTCTTCCGCCCAAACCCTCTAGTAAAGGCCAGAGTAAGATACAGAATGAGAGAAGTACTCTTTCTTCTGCATCAGAAAGACATTAAGATACTCCATCTTGACTGTTACATAAAGAGATACGAAAGAAAGTAGCATGGCTGTAAATCACATAATAAAACAAAGTTACTACTTGCAAAGTCACCATACTTTCAAATCACTTAAAGATTTAAGTGAACAATCATCTTCAATGGATGAAAGCCCTCACTACCCCAAGATTAAATGAACAACTACTGTGCTTAACAAAACTCCCTTCTAAACAAGGCAAGATACCCTGCAAGGCTCTGATGTGGGTGTCCTACAATAATACTAAGTCCTCCATATTTTAAAGACAGGACTTCCTTAAGTACTTTACAATCCAGTAGCAGCATAACCTGAAATTAAGGCCTTTCCTCCTTGCCCCCAGCAGAGCTTAAAAGCCATCTGACAGTACACCAACTAGGCTTTAGTACATCCACAGAGTTCAGAGAAGCATATTTCTGCTTCTGTTAGAACTGTTCTGCTTGAGGAGAGACTTAACCTCAGTTCAAAGTAGACCGGGCTCCAGTAGTCCTAACAAGGGACTTCAAAGAGCTTATATGGCCATTTCCTGACTAGTAAGGTTCTACATGGAGACAGATCTGTTGACTTATCTTTTCATTCTTATTACAAAGAAATTATAATGCCTTGGACTAAACTAGTGTTCCAACAGATTGTAACACATTTACTTAAGTGTTTCAACGTGCAGTTGAAGAAACTTACAGATCAATATAATGGTTCTAGCAGCATTAGCCATCACTGAACAAATGAATACATAACTGTTAGGCAGACAACGAACAATGATGTTGCTGTTTATAGAAACAGTGACTTTCTGCTATTTTGCAAATACCAGATGACAAGCAAACATTGTGCTCAGCTTTTGAAATTAAGATTAGGAATGTATGAGAAGAATCAACAGCAGATACAGCTGTGTTTCTCCTTCCTTCTTTATCTAGCATGGTTCGGCATCTGAGACCCTGTAAGGCAAGAAAGGAGATTCCAGAAGCCAGCATACTTTCTTTTTGCCCCACAGAAACACTTAACTATCTAGGCTGCATCACCTAGAATAACTGATATTGCCCACTAGGTTAATAAATTAAGCTCTAAGGGAACAGCCAGTACTATGTAATCATTAATAAGTAGTAAGGTCAAGTTTATGGAAAGAGGCAACCAAGTCAAGTTTGCAGATCTGCCCCAATAGTTATACACTATCTGGCAGCCTACACACAGTACTCTGCAGAAGGGGTACACAGGCTAAAGGAAACCTTACAGGCTTCTAATTCTTACTGGAAGAGACTAACAATAATTTGTTCAAACACAGCCAAACCAGCAACAAGCTTTGCCAGCTAGTTTTCTTTTTCCTTTGCTCATACAAAAAGGGCTGTTTCCTTCTGGAAGGAAAAATCATTAACTAGTCCTGGCCACCAAAGCAAGCCACAGTTCTAGAGTTATGGCAAGTATAGGTGATATCCTTGGATACCACAGAGACTCAGTAAAAAGAAAGTTGCAATAATGACAAGAACTCAGTATTTGTGGGAGCCAGCTGGTGTTAATTGACAGCAGTTTGGCTTTACTGGGGGGAGAGGGGGGGAACAGAAGTACAGCATGCATAATCAAGAAAGCACAGGGCTCCTAGCTAGCAGCTGTCTGTAGTTCAAGCCATTTGCACTGAAATACCTCTGATGTCCTGTAGAGGACAAGTAATGATACTGCACAACAGGGACATGAACAGTTTTGGCTACTGCCCAAGAAAGTGTTATTTAGCTCTACTAGTTATTCATCTCACATTCACCTCTCCCCTTCAAAGAGGTCGTCTTCACTTTCTAGCCAGAAAGGCTATGAACAAGTCACTCCCAGTTTTGTGGGAAGTAACTACTCTTACTGTTTTGTTCTGGAGTGATGTTGCCATCCCTGCCAAGCAAGTTCCTCCACACAGAGATTTCAGAAGTTTACACTGAAGGTCAGGTAATGCTGCACACAACTGCAGGCCATTTCACAAGTTCAGGACTGCACAGAACCTGCCACCGATCCAGCAGGTTTTTGGAAGCACTCAAGTTAATTTGATCCTATAGCTTAGGATCCTAGTTGCCAATGGGAACAGGTGTTCAGCCTTGCTTAGCTACTGATTTGACAGCCTGTGTTTTAGTATTATTATACATCAGTGAAAACATCTGGCATTAATCACACAATATGTAGTCCAGTACATTAACAGATGTTCATGAGGCAACAAAAACAGTCTCAAGATTTCATCCTCCCTTAAATCCACATTTTATATAAAGACATTTAGAAATGGGAATAAAGGAGTCAGAGAGACTTGCAGTGTAAAACTTAGATGGTAATAATGTGTAGTTAACTATCAACCTRCGATAGGTTACCTGCACAAGTTCCATACTACGCCTTGTTCAGAGACAAGGATACCTTACACAGGCTGAACACTAAGTTCACTGCAATCTTGCATTACATTTTCACAAACTGAAGTGCCACTCTAATACACTTTTGTTTTTAGATGAAGCATGACAGAGGGCACTTTGGTTTATATACAATAAAACTGAAAGCATGCAATCATTAGGTTACCTGTATACTTAAGGGAGAAAACAAGTTCACCTTTAYAATGCTTCTCTTTTGCAAGCATCATCTAACACTACACTCGGTCTAACTGAAGGACCAGCTTATCTTTGAAGGATACCAAGGCCCACTCTGTTGGCTAAAAACAAGAATTAGTGGCAGCAAATTCTAAGCAAGTTTGTTTTCACTCCCCCCTCACCTCCAGTTTTCTTTCTTACATTAGGCACACAAGTTTTAGTTTTGTGAAGTCATTTTGCAATATGAACTTCCTATGGACCACAAGGCCACAGACACTGCTCTACAAGGATCCTCTAAGTCTTAAGGGAGCTTCATTCAAGCTCAAGTTCAGCATTCTGTCACCAGAACAGGTAAAGCACTTCTGTTTTTCCCCTGCACTAGCCTAGGACACGCCTTGTTATGCTGCAAGGTCTCTTTCCCAAAAGATTATGTAAATGAGTGTTGGGAAGGTGCTAAGTTCACTATGTACCCACCTGAAGATCAAGTCATTAGTATATATACAAGCTTCTCCTGTAATAGGGGAGCACATGCATATAGTTTTCTGTTCAAGCTCTTTAAAGGCTGTTTGAAAAGGATACTAGAACAGAAGACACCGAGTACACCTAAAAAAACCCTGTTCAGACTGGCAGGTTTGTCAAGCATAAAACCTGACCTAGACAGTACATTTCTAATCACTTTGTTAGAAGAGGAAAGAAAGACACTTAAGCTTGAGATACTCCTTGTTTCTCCAGAGAAACAAGGAGTATCTTATTCCTGTCTGAAACCCCAGCATAAAGAAAATATGACTRAGAACTAATTGGAAGGAAGTTAAGGTTTCACCTTACCTTCTTTTACAGTAAATTTGCACAGAACAAGTCTAATTTATTCCTTAAATTTTACAAAAATGTATACTCCTTGTATTAGCACAATAATAAGTGGTATAGGTCTTATTACAAGCTCCATTACTTCCAGGAAGCTATCACCTAGCATAAGAAATACTTAAAGCAAACCAAACCAGATGCTGATGACATACACAAACCTCTGCAGGAACATGTGACTTCACAGCTATTCACATGCACCAAGCATTGCATAACCAGGGCACATCACAGGAAAGCAGCATCCCAGGCAGCGGCCCTTTTATGCAATAGCAGGAGAGCAGGACGGGGCAGAAGTTTGCTTAGTCTGCCTTGCACAGCACTTCAGCCCACCTGTTTTCACACAGCAAGCGCTCCCAAACCAGCTCGCTGAACCTCCGGTTAAATCCTGCACTGGGACTTTGAAGCAAAGCTCCCTCCTTCTCCCCCCACCCCCAAGAAGTTTCTCCTGTTGCACGGAGGCTTCATGCAGCATTGGATTAGATGAGTAAGGGGATAAGCCGCAGGCATACGCAAGAGGCACCTGGGTACTACAGCAGCCTCTCCCATGGTCTAGCTAGAGCCCCCACTGGCCGCGGGTCGCCAACGGGACAGCCGCCTCCCCCGGCGGCGTCCCCGCTCCCCCTCCAGCGCGCACGGCACCTCGCTGCGGCCACCGCAGCTCCCGGTCAGCGCCGCTTCCCCCCACGCGCACCCGCGGGGCGACACCGCGGCTTCCCTCCGCCCTCCCGCCCGCTACCGGCGCCTTCCCCTCCACAACCGCCCCTTCCCCGAGCGCCCAGGCCCCGCCGGGCGGCCCCGGCCCGGCCCGGCCTCCCGCGCCGCCGGCCGGCACTCACC